>NW_003298764.1:379640-387623 GCF_000151645.1 Tuber melanosporum
GGGTAACGGGGATTTCTTTTTTTCTCCCCTTTTTTTCCTTCCCCTTGTCAAAACTTTATTTGTTTTCAATTTTTTTTTTTTGGGAGGTCGCGGCATTTTTCCAATGGGGGTTTTTCCCCCCCTTTTAATGATATAAAGGGGCCAAAAGGAGTTGGGAGATGGGGGGGGGGGGGGGCGATTGTCTTGTCTAGTCTATTTTGTGTTGCAGGAGTGGATGGAATTGTGAACAGCATTTTCGTTGGGCTCAACTCACCGATATGTTCTCTATGGATGGAGAGGATTGAACCTGAATGAATGGAGAATGTAGTCTAGATAGACAGATCCTCGCCGTAGCAGGCGGGAAGTAGCTGAAAAGAGGGATTTGCAAAATAAAAGTCAAAAACAAAATCTGCGCCTTTATGAGTGCCCATACAAACTCCTGACCCCATCTTCGGATACCCTCTTGCCCGTGACGAGGAGATATTTGTGCAGCGAGCAAATTTGTCGTCCCGAGTCAAAGTTGAACCATGCTACCGTGGCAAAATACAGAGAGAACGAAAGAACGAGAAGAATGGTCCGTGTTCACACCAAACAGCCACCGTATCTAATAGCTAAGTTGGAAAGGTAATCGAATACAGGTACGAGTACGGGTGGGTTAGGTCGAGTCCCAGATCCTGGAAATGCCACGCTTCAGACAAACTTTTAAGCTCACCGGCTAATGTTGCCATTCGGGAGGAGAAAGTTCTCTCGCTAAACGATTCGTCTGTCTGGGATGGGGGAATTTGTGAAACCAGTGAGAAGGTGATGTGAGGTAAGGGTATGCTAACCTTTTTTTCTTTTTCTTTTTTAACCGCGGATCACTTTGCTCATTGACTTGGGGTTACTCTATCAGAGGAATCCGGACCACCCCGGCGCCAAGGGATCTGCGCTCTTGGTGTGTGCCTTGGAAATTAGGTCTTTAGATACATATGAAATCCGCGAGCATAGAATGATCTAGGGTTCTACTCGTGATTCTCTGACGTTTGGACAAATGGCCGGGTCCGGGAGGTCCAGGATAGGCGAGGATATGCAAGATGGAAGTACTCGTACATAGCTGCAAGTTGTCAATGCACATGAGAGAGGGTGGTAGACAATAAAGTACGGGGACAAAACTTTTCATCCGGCATGGCAACAGCAACCCCAACACCATCATACATTCTTCACCTATGCAACTACAACTGGCTATAATGAACTAAAAATATAGGTATATATCAAATTTAGGAATGCTGTTATGTGAAATTGCAGAAAATATAATAATCAATACTTAGTATACCATCTCTTTGTATTTAAAACAGCAACCACTCTCCTAAGCATAGATTCCCACAAACTTTCTAAGAATCCTCCCTCAATATCCAGGGTTTAAACCACATTATGAGCTTCTGCTAATTATCTCCTAACAGTATCTGGCCTCACCTTGGTCTTATAAAGGCTAAGAAAGCGCTAATATAGCTTTTCCTTTAACCTCTTCTAATAATACTCAATTGGGTTAAGGTTTGGCAAATTAAGAGGCCATTTCATAATCTGCATGTTGTTTTCTTCAAAGCAAGCTATAGTATCTCTTGCAGTATGTATCTTTGCACCACCCTGCTGCAAGATAGGATCCCCAACTGTGTTCCTACCTCCTGCCAGCTCTAAACTAAACCATCTTCCAAAAATCCAATATATATAAATTGGTCCACACTTCTCACAAAAATTGGAATCAGAGGAGCCATATTTTTACTCTAAATACAGGCTCATACTATGAGCTTTATTTCAAGCCTCTTTGTAACTTTTTGAATGCAGTCTTTATACTACTTTTCCTCAGGTCCTCTGTATGTCAAGATATTATGTAAACTTGAATAATTGAACCTTACTCTAAGAGGTTGAATTAAAAGTGTTGATTTCAGAAAAAGACTCTGAAGCTAATCTCCTCTGATTTAAGTTGTCTTAGAAGATTAAATAGATACTTTGGCCTACAATTTTGAACCTCATTGTAGAAAGACTTATTATGAAGAAAATCTAAACAAACCAAGTTACTCTAATCTATAACTAATAACTTCAGTATTCTAAGAACAAACTTCAGAATATCCAATTCCATGTTCCCTCCTAGCTTTATAATACTATACCAGGAGGAAAACAAAAGAAGAGATCTAAAGTCTAGAGAAACCTACAATTGTGTCAATTTATAATGCATTCAGTACCTAGATCAATCCTATAAAGTTAGTTACAAACTTCAAGCTTTGGCCTATTGGAATACTGCAAGTACACCAATTGATCCAACTATTTATTCAAGACCTATCCAAATTGAAGCAGCTACATACTTTCTACTACAGGAAAGTAATCTTTCTCACTACTAAAAGAAGGAACAGGAAGGAAAGTTTACTCAGCTGTCAAGCGAGCTCTACCAGATACCAGGTAGAAAAGAGCCATATATATACCAGAGGTCTGAAGAGTAGTTGATTAGTAAATTTCAGAAATAGGGTTAATTTAGAATAGTTTTTAAACAAGACTAGTTTTGGCATATAATAAAGGAGCTCTACTCATAAATCTATCCTGAGAGGGAAATCTAATAGCTGATTTTAATGAGTTTTAAGCCTTTATCATATAAGTTTATGATAATAACTATTACTACAAGTAAGCTCCTGAGCGATTTTAATTAGCCTATTCTATCCTAGATGAGATTCAATAGACAAAACTTACAATTACAACCTAGTAGTAGTACTTGTTCTGAGGATGTGTAATGATCCCTCTCTGGATAGTTAATACTTGGCGACGGGGAACGATACTTCTCTTCCTGTCTTCTTCTTCCTTTGTCTTACGATAGCACTAGGCCTCTACCTATGTTACCGATAGTACAAGACCCTTGTCTTCTACCGGGAATGCCTATCGTAAGCTTTCTCTAACTCTTCTTCGTAAAGCGCCTTCTTTGGCGTAACGATAACGTTGCAATAAAGATACAGATCGTAAAGGTGTTTTATATTTGTTAAAGTAATAAGTAGGAAAAGTACTTAGAACAGAGCGTGAAGAACCTATCTTCCTCTGCCGCATCGGCCTCCTTATATAGTGTTCTTCCCGCCTTTAGTCATGTGACCTAAAGTGGTCACATGTGTGAAACTAAATCATAACAAACTAGTCATATGACCAAAGTGATCACATGCTCAAAACCCATAACCTCATAGTGAGGTCATGTGCAAAACTCATAAACCAATCATAACGTAATAGACAAGTCATATGACTCGATTGAGTCATATGCACGAAAGCCATGACATCATAATGAGGTCATGTGCGAAACATAAATCATATGCGTAAGGCTTACCCGTAAGGCACACTCGTAAGGCATACTCGTCAGGCGCATGTCCCATGACTCATACTTGAGCCATGTGCGAAAGCATCACAAATCCCACACATAACAAATCATATAACCCGAATAGGTCATATGCGTGAAACAATAACATACCTGTAACTCATAACCATGTGTCACGTGAAAACCCTTTCCTCGCTAAGTCACGTTCGTGACAGGATGTTGCAGCTGTGATAGGTCATTATCAACTTTCTAATATAGCCAACATAGATCAAACTTTTCTCTCATTTGAGTATCTGGATAAAAGATAACAAAAAGAACAAGAAAACAATTTGAGTATAAAGCTCGTAGTTAAGGTGGGACAAGAGGCAAGCTATGATCCAGCTTACTGTCTTTGCTAATCATATCCAAAGAGTTAAAACATTTGTCTTTTTCTATGGAAAATATCCTATCAATGATATTTGCTAAGAAAAGCCTATATAACTCCTGTGTAGTTGTCAAATTCAACTGAAAGGTATATGCAAACTCAGCTAATATGATTGAATGGTTAGTTGAAGAGTTCATTCCTACCCTCAAAGGCTGACTAACCTTGCTTCTAGTTGATTTATTTGATGCCCATAAGATGAAGGAAGTTATGAACACATTTTTTAATAATAATATTACAGTTAGCCTTATTTCTGGAGATGTATTTCCTTAATTCAGCCTGTAGATGTTTCAATTAACAGTCTATTTAAAGATATATTATGGTAAGTATACTTGCCTTTTTTTTTCATTTTTTTTTTTTTTCATATTTACCTGTAGTTGAATACTAGGATTAGTCAATCAATCCCACTACATTGGTCAAGCTGCCATAGATTCCCCTTCAATCAAATTATAAGATATAAGCTATTCACATAAGTGTAGTTTGTAGATAAATCCGGAAAATAAAAAAAGGAAACAGAAAACTTATATCTTAGGTAAAGTACGTACATGAAGAGCAACTTAATCTCATAGAAGAGGAAGAAAAACAGTGACAGGCAACTGGGGAGTATGTTAGCAGAAGTGAAGTTGGTCAGAGAAGAGTACTTACTATCTGGAGGATAGACATGGTATAGGAATAATTCAACTACAAGTGGACAGAAGTCAATGTTAAAGCCTTACAGATTCTTAGAATCTCACTGCCAGTAGAAAACTTTGTAATTATGAGATATTAGTGAAAAGGATTGATAAAACTTATGTGATTGATAGTCTTAAGGACTGGGAAGAGGGTGGCTGTTTGAACAGCATCATTAAGACAAAAGAGGAAGATCTTGCAGAATTGAATATGGAATATAAAAATAATGTATTTTACAAACATAATTCTGTTTATTAAGCACTAAAACTGAGATTATGTAATATGTCTTGACATCCTTTAACTTAATATAACCTCTTAATATGAGATTCAATTATTTGAGGTTTTATAAGACTCATAGAATTCATAGACTTTTCAACTATACATTTAGGACTTAAGATGACTACCTCAAATTTCATCTATATCTGATCCTTAAACTTGTTAGTCCATACTAGCCTCTTAATAGTATGCTCATTCTTCTGAAATGGTCTTTTTCTATCATAACTCTTCACTTCTTAATGTTGAGTGATATCAAAGCTTACTTTATGGTCTTTATAGATACCTATAGGACAAACTTCTTGTGCAATTCAGATAAGTATATGCAGTATGACTTCTTAAACTTGCTGACTAGGTGTTATTAGATCCTAATATTAATAATCTTTAGTTCTCCTAGCTTATAGTGGTTTTTCACGTCTGCTCTCTTTTAATCTCTATTGTAGAAACTTAGAACAATACTCTTGTAACAATTCAAGAGCTTTCCAACTTCTGAAAAAGGGAAATTCCTTTTTTTTCAGAGCAATGATTTACCTCTTCTCAAAGTCTGTGAAATAGTCAGTATTTTAGTGAAAGCATGTTGGTAATAGGTAGCTAATTATTAATTTAAAGTTTTCTGAAGCAATTACCAGTTACCACTAATTGGATAACCTAAAAATTAAACTAGTATTCTGTAGGTTAAACAAGAGTAGTGAAAGAGGTAAAGTGGGAGCTA
Organism: Tuber melanosporum; assembly: GCF_000151645.1. NCBI lineage: Eukaryota > Fungi > Ascomycota > Pezizomycetes > Pezizales > Tuberaceae > Tuber > Tuber melanosporum. The sequence continues at coordinate 385,017 of NW_003298764.1, forward strand.
AAATGTCTTAATTTAAATAACATATATTATTAAGCTAAACTTTCAGTAATACTATATAACAATAGATAAAAAACCAGTAGAGTTGTAAATTAGAGATAGACTAACAAATTCTAAAAGATTGAGCAAATATAAATAATTGTCAAGTATGATAGAACAAATTAGCTGTCTAATAATAACTTGTATAAGAATCTGAAAAATAGATTCTATAGGTAATTAAAAGATTACTTTCCTTAATAAAAGTTAAATGTATAAATTAAAATATGTGAATAGATTTATAACTACTGCTTCAAGTTTATCTACCTTCTCTACTATAGCTTTGATGATTGAAATTTATTTTCTATTTGAGAAGAACTTGATACCACAGTTTTTCTTACTACTTTCTATATCTGAATCCTCTTCTAACTAGGGATTAGGCTATTACATTTCCTCCTTCAATTGTATTAGGACACTGTCCTCTCATTTCATTTTAAGGTCTACTCTTTTGAGTTTATTTTTCTTTCAAGTATCTGACAGTTCTAGTTGTCTCTCTTATCTTTTTTTTTGTTCTAGTCTTACTTAATTTTTGTATAGTTAGACCTTGCTATCTTTCATATAACAGACAGCTACAATATAGTTTGTAGTATGTAATAATAATGGATTCCAGTATCTTTTTTATAAAGAAACTTGATGGTATTATTGAGTCTCCTTAATAAGATATGGTCAACATCAGCAAAAATAAGACTTATGTCAAGTACTCAGGCTTGACATTCTGATACCTATTATATAACCTTGACATCCTCTGCATCCTGTGTATCTGGAGTAGTGTCATTACAACATTTATGTTCTATGCATCAAGTATTGCCACCTCCTCCTTGATTTCGTCCTAGTCATCTCTCCTTCCGCCATAAGTCATATCCATATCCCAAGTCTATTCAGTACCTATTTTTCTTCCAGTAGTAGTTCTCGAAGACTTATGCCATTATCACATCCAGATGCCTAGCTTATGTTATCTACTTTGTTGGCAGGAAACTTACCTGCAGCTACTATTACTTACTTATATGCTTGTCACTTCCCGCTCTGTGTATATATGTTCTGACGCTGCCTGACATCACATAAAAACTAGTTCCCCTGTCATCTTACCCCTGTCTCTTCTGTTCCTCTTCTCCACCTCCTGATATATCACTATTGTCATCTTGCTACAATTAGACAATTGACTTTAGACGCAATGTTCTTCCCATATTTTGGATCTGGATTTGGGTATTGGTGGTCCATCTTGGCTATGTGATATCCCACTACTTCAATTCCAATCTGACTTCCCACAGAGTCTACAATTATGTATTTGATGTCAAATATTACTAACTCTCTCTCTGCATTTCCTGATTTCTCGTAGTTTTAATGACTATTATAATATTTCTATAATCCAAGTCATCTTACCATTCTTTAAGATAAATTACACCTATTTCCTTGTACAACATATTACTCTAAGCTCATATAGAGACTGGTATCAATATCTTAACAAGTAATATAGATAGTACTCCTGATTTGTCAATATATCTCATTGAATTTGTATAAATTTATGTGACGTTGATGAGCTATTACTACTCTATCTTGGTGATTAATTATGCGATGCCGACACTGGTGCTGGTGTCTACAATTGTAAACTTTCACTTATTGTAATTTGCCAGCAGCAGTATGGTAATCAGATTGTGCGAGTCTCATGGTTATGCAGAGTTAATTACGCTTAATATTTAAACACTTGTCAGTCTATATACTCTATCTTAATATTAGCAGTCTCAGGATTTGAATAGTGCCCAGTATTTCCCTAGCAGATGGCCTTTCAGTGTGCTATATAATGTTTGCTACCAGTTTGTACCCAAACCTGATCATTGCAACTTATTTGGTTTTAAAACAGGTTAGTACCAGTATGACATGCTTGGTAAATATTGTAGACATTGGTTTCCTGAAATGATAGAACAGGAATTTCAAGCAGTGTTATTTGTTTAACTGCTAGAAATCAGAGTATGGCTAGATCCTCTAGAAGACAGTGCTAAATGGGGTGTCTCTACCACCTATATCAAACTGATTTGATATATATAGCCTCATTTGAGATACCTAAGGTCTTGCAAAGATCTCCAAGGTTGGCTATATTATGATGATGTTCTTTGAGTACTCTGCAATATAAGGGCAATAGTGATTCATTTCTGGTTTTGTCCAGAAATCCAGAATATCTACTGTACTATCAGCCCTGCAGGATTGTAGGGCATTTAGGCTCAAAAGTCTCATTTAGATCAAGTAATGGCATATATAGTTATGATAGATGTACCTTGCAGTATCATGTTTTTATTCAAATATTACAATCTGTCTTTGATTTGTTCCTTATGAGCCAGTTTATTAAACTCAGTAGAATATTATTGAATATTATCAAACTGGTACAGATGGTCACTAAAGTGAGCAAGTAGATGCATCTTAATAATGTTGAAATGGAATTACACCTGGATTAACTCCGTATGCTAGTCGTTCTCTTTCTATTATTGCTATTCTTACAAATCTATCACGAACGGGGCTTGGCAAGAAAACAGTTTTCATGTGACACATGGTTATGAGTCACAGGTATGTTATTGTTTCACA
>NW_003298765.1:0-84258 GCF_000151645.1 Tuber melanosporum
TCTGGTTCAATATCGCTGGAGATAACTCGACCCAACTGGAAGGACTTGAGCACGCTATGGATATGGTGAATGGATGGTGGAAAGACAACATGCCAAATGAATCCCTCCCCCCAACGATCAATTATATCACCATGTGCTGGACACCTACAATGCCAGAAACTGAGCGATGGCACGCAGAACTCGAAACTAGAGATGGATTTTGGGCACCACACTTCGAATCAGAGTTCGAAAGTAGCGATGAGGAGAATCAAGCTATGGAGCAGGCTCTCGACAATCTTATCTAGTCACCAATCACCATCCGAATACCATAACGATGTCAAACTATGTGGAGCTCAATGTGAGGCAGCGACAACAGGTTGTTGGACTGTTGTTGAACCGCGATGCTATCCAACTTGAAGACTACTTCGAAATCCTCTGGATTGACTACTGTCCTGATTGTGATCATGCTTGGGTTGACGTACAGCACGAATCTGGTATTCGTGACTACTGTGATTTAGATTTCTTCGACTCTAAGTGTTTCCTTAGAGTTTCCTCTTGTCCTTGGTGCGATACCTATGATGAAGAGTTTTTGGCGGAAACTGAAGCCATGAGTTTCTCGGAATCCGCTTTTGATGATTATTAGGTTTTGTTTGTTTAAACAGTTGTTTTGTTTTGGGGAATGTAACCGGTACGGGTACTTGGTTATTGGTTTTGTTTTATGTTGTGTTTTAAGTATCGCTTTGATACTTGGTTTGTTTTAAGTATCGTTTGATACTTGGTTTTGTTTTATGTTTTGTTTTAAGTATCGCTTTGATACTTGGTTTGTTTTAAGTATCGTTTGATACTTGGTTTTGTTTTATGTTTTGTTTTAAGTATCGCTTTGATACTTGGTTTGTTTTAAGTATCGTTTGATACTTGGTTTTGTTTTATGTTTTGTTTTAAGTATCGCTTTGATACTTAAAAGAGTTTTACCAAAGAGTATCAATTGATACCTTTGATTAGTTTCGTTCATGCTAGACATGAACAGATTTGTGTATTTAAAGACCGCCTGTTTCTACGATAGAAAAGGCAGACTACGACAGACAGTATTTCAATATACTTGGTTGAACGGTTACTTCTTTGTTCCTCAGTACGCCCTCGAAGCCTCCTTTAGTTCTCAGCTCTCGCCTCCTCTCTGGAAGAGCAGGTCACCTGCGAACTATCGTATCCATTATCGATAACGTGATTAGCACCTTGCGAACACGTTACAAGTTTGGCCCAATCCCATATTGCTTCCATTTTGACTGGGTCGACCTTGACTCCGCTTCGATTGATGATAAATCTAAAGTATTCCATTTCTTCTTTATTGACTTTGCATTTTGTGGTTTTCATCTTCATTCTTGATTCTTGTATTGAGGCCATAATATTGCTGATATCCTTCTAGTGTTGTTACATGTTTTCCGAGTAGATGAGTATGTCGTCCAAGTATATGATACAACAGATGTCGAGGTATTTACTATATACCTAGTTGATCAATCTTTGGAATGACGCCGGTGCATTGGTTAGCCTGAAAGGCATAACCAAGTATTCAAATATTCTGTATCTCGAGGCGAATGTAGTCTTCCATATGTCTCCTAGCTTGATGCCTATATTGTGGTATGCATCCTTGATGTCCAGTTTGATGAAGTATTTTGCTGACCATAGTCTATCCAGTGCCTCTCCAATTAAGGATATTGGATATTGATCTTTCTTGGTAACCGAATTGAGGGCTCTGTAGTCCACACAGAGTCTCATCTTTCCATCTTTCATTTTAAGGAATAGTATTGGAGATCCTCCTGATGCTAAGCAGTCTCTGATTCATCCTCGCTTTAGGTTTTGCTTGATGTACTTCCTAAGTTCTTCGAGCTCTGCTTCTCCTAGTGGGTATAACTTCTTGTATGGTACCTGTTTTGTTTCTCCTGTTTTCTCGTGTTTGTCCAGCTAAATTTCGTGATCGATTCCTGGTCTTCCCGGTGGTAGCTCTGTAGCTTCCTGTTCTTTGAATAGGTTCATGAATTGATGATATTCTTTTAGAATCTATTCTTTCCATCCCTTTTTGCTTTAGTATTTCTTGTCTTGGATTGCTAGTTCCATGCTGAAGTTGATTTTCGCTAAGACCGCTTTTTCGTCTTCGCATGTCGATTTGAGAATAACTGTGGTGTTTCCTCTTCGATTTTACCATCCAAAGGCTTGTGCTGTGATCTCTTTGATCTAGATTCTTTTTGTTGTATCATTCTGGTTTTGGTCTATGTTTCCAAATCCCTTGTCTCCTCTCGTGGTTTCTTCCAGTTGATCTAATGCGTGCAGATCCTCTTTATTGATTTTTTCGATGATAAACTGTGCAATTCGATTGCCTTCGTGGACTTCGTAGTCCTCTTAAGCCAGGTTGGCCACGACCAGTTTAATTTCACCTGTATAGTCGATGTCGATTACCACTGCCCTGGTCATAAGTCGATGTTTGATTGCTAGACCACTATGGGGTGCTATCCGTCCATAGGTGCCTTCTGGTAGTTAGGTGCCTTCTGGTAGTCCAATGGCTATTCCTGTTGCTATCATTACCTGCCTATTGGCTGGTATCTTGATTCCTTCGTTGGCATACAGGTCATGTCCTGCTGCCCCTTTGGAACCCTTAATAGGCACCTTTGCCTCTTGGTCCAGTTTTTGTATCCTGACTTTCTTATCTTGCCATATCTCGGCGAACTTTATATTCAAAGTTTCTTCTTCTGCTTCTTGTACCGGTGTCCAGTAGACTACAGGCGAACTGTTGAGACATCATGTCGCACATAGTTCTCTTATAAAGGTCATCTTGTTCTCGTTCCAACTGATTGTCAGATTATGTTTTCGCAACCATGGCATCCCGAGGACTATCTCATGGTACTTGAAAGCTACTACCTGAAAGTTTCCTGTTTCCTTATGGCTGTCAATGTTGATAGGTACTATCACCATATGCGTTATAGGGCCCATTGCACATGGCTTTCTATCTGCTAGGTAGACCTGTCTCACTTTCGTCACTTTTTGGGTATGGAGGTCGTATTTGTCGCAGATTTCCCTGTTGATAAAATCTTCAGTAGCCTCCTAGTCAAGCATTGCAGATATTGTTGTTTCTTTGTCTTTTTCATTGTGAATCTTCGTCTTGATCATCACATGATCTCTGTCTTCTTCTCCTCTTTGCATGTGGAGTGCCGTATAGTAGTTTGCCAACTTGAGAGGTTTTCCAGGTCCACATCTTGGGTCTTCCAGACGACTATTTACTGGATACCCCTGTCAGTTTCCGCTGGTATATCTTGCGCAATTATTTTGCGAATGTTGCTCCTCTTTTCAGTTTGGAAGCGATTATTTCCCGCAGCTCTCGTACCTTGGTATCTACTGTTTGGTCAGCTTCTGTGTTCTTGTATCAGATGTCCTGCTTTTCCGCACCTTAAATAGAGTTTCCCATTCATTCTTCTAGCATATTCTTCCTTATACAGGTTCAGAGCAGGTCCTGCCCTTGATTTGCCCAACTCCATTGGCTCGCCTGGTGGTAATACGCGACTTTCACCTCCAGGTACTTGCCGTTTGATAGTTGTGTCCACGTTCTTGGATGATTGGGTCACCCTGTGTACTATAGTGCTTTCCGAGTTGTTTCGAACCATGTTTAGCTTGCTTTCCTTATCGATGGCCCATTTTGCAAATCATTCTGCTGTAGTGTAATATGTGTCGGAGATTCCCTACACATCTTGAAGTCTTTCACTGCAGTTTCTCAGGAGGATGATGTAGAGAGTATCATCATCAAACTCTGCCTCATATTACAATAGTCGGCATTGGTTTCTGTCTGCCAAATAGGTCTGCTTTTCTTGTTGGAGTTTTTCCAACTTTCGTCATGCTGTCTCTTTGGCGTTCGGATATCCGAATTGTTCGACGAGTGTCACTTTGAACTGTTCGTATGGGACCTATTCCCTTTACTTCCTTCCATCTTGGAAGGGTATGATCCATTGTCCTGCGAGTCCTCTTAGCAGAGATTACACATATAGAATCTTGAGCTCATCATAGTGTTCTCCATATCTCTTAACAGCAAAACACGCCTCACATTGCGCTAGGAATATTCGTAGCTTATCTTCGGCTCCTCAGTATGTATCAGGTTTTTTTCTTTTCGGTTGCTGGATATTTCCTTGTCCTGTATTTTGTGTTGCTGCTAGAAATGCCTGAAATTGATTCTCAGTCATTCCAGGGAAGCTAGTACTTGGTGTGGGAGCGGCTGGGGCAGCTGGCATGTGTATTGCTGATCCTGATATTTACTCGGGTTGTGGAGTTCTTACGGGAGAGCTTTTGACTGGTGATCCTTTCTCTGAGTTAATAGGCTTACTGCCCATGAGGGTTCTGCTGAAACGTGATCTAGGACGTCACTGAATCCCCCTCGGTTAAGGTTTTGATTGACCATATCGATATCTTCTTCCCTGTCTTAGTTGTAGGATGCAGTCCTGTATCATTTAGCATCACACTAGGTGACGCTGTGTAATGTAATGATCCCTCCTCAGATAGTTTGTTCTTGGCAATGGGGAACGAGACTTCTCTTCATCTTCGCCTTCTTTCTTCGTCATCTGATAGCACTAGGCCTCTGCCTCCGTTACCGATAGTACAAGATCTTAGTAGTAATGATCCCTCCACGGGTGGTTAGTTCTTGGCGATAGGGAACGATACTTCTCTTCTCTTACTTCTTCTTGCTTCGTCTTACAATAGCGCTAGGCCTCTGCCTAGGTTACTGATAGTATAAGACCTTTGGCTTCTATCAGAGACATATATCATAAGCTTTCCCTAACTCTCCTTCACGAAGAACCTTCCTTGGTATAACAATAATGTTGCAATAAAGATAATGATCTTAAGAGTGTTTTATATTTGTTAAAGTAATACGTTGGAAAAGTACTTAGAACAAAGCGTGAAGAACCGATCCCCCTCGGCCATATCGGCCTACTTGTATAGTATTCTTGCCGCCCATAGTCATGTGACCCAAAGTGGTCACATGTGCGAAACCAAATCATAACCAACTAATCATGTGACCAAAGTAGTCAAATGCTCAAAACCCATGACCCCGCAGTGAGGTCAGCTGCAAAAACTGATAAACTAATCATAACTCAATAAACAAGCCATATGACTCGACTGAGTCATATGCGTGAAACCCATTACCTCATAACGAGGTCATGTGTAACGATTCCTCTCTAGATAGTTAGTTCTTGGCGACGGGGAACGATACTTTTGTATCTGTTTCTTCTTTCCATGTCTTACGATAGCTATAGGCCTCTGCCTACATTACCGATAGTACAAGAACTTTGTCTTCTATGGGGAACGCCTAGCATAAGCTTTCTCTAACTCGTCTTCGTGAAGGACTTTTCTTGGTGTAACAATTACGGTACAATAAAGATAAAGATCATAAAGATGTTTTATATTCGTTAAAGTAATAAGGAGGAAAGTACTTTGAACCAAGTGTGAATAATGTATCTTCCTCAGCTGCCTCGGCCTCCTTATGTAGTGTTCTTCCCGCCCCTAGTCATGTGACCTAAAGAGGTCACATGTGCGAAACTAAATCATAACAAACTAGTCATGTGACCAAAGTGATCATATGATCAAACCCCATGACCTCGTACCGAGGTTATGTGCAAAAACTCATAAACCAATCATAACGCAATAAACAAGCCATATGACTCCACTGAGTCATATGCGCAAAGCCCATGACCTCAGAACGAGGTCATGTGTAAAACATAAATCATATGTGCAAGGCTTACCAGCAAGGCATACTCACACAGCATATTCGCCAGGCGCACGTCTCATGACTCATACTTGAGCCATGTGTGAAAGCATCACAAATCCCACATATAACAAAGTATATAACCCAAATGGGTCATATGCGTAAAACAATAACATACCTGTGACTCATAACCATGTGTCACGTGAAAACCTTTTCCATGCCAAGCCACATTCGTGACATCCTGTGTGAAAGATAAATCAAAGGTGCAAGGCTTGCCCATAAGGCACACTCGCAAGGCATACTTGCCAGGTGCACATCCCATAACTCATATTTGAGCCATGTATGACAGCATCACAAATTCTACACATAACAAATCATATGACTCGAATGAGTCATATGTCTGAAACAATAACATACCTGTGACTCATAACAATGTATCCTGTGAAAATCCTTTCCTCGCCAAGTCACATTCGTGATAACACAATTCCTAGTGGTATCTAGACAGTTGCTTTAGGACAGCTGGTGCAGCACACATGTCATGTGAGTCCGAGAGCACTTTTGCAACTATTGACTGATTTTACCTCGTGAGAACAGGATTCGTGTTGCTGATAATACAGAGATAGATGCTTGATGTGAGGGTAATGTGATACTGCACGTGTGAGAGGAGACAGTCAGACAGCAAAAGATCTTCATCGTGTCCGACATGCTTTACATACCAGAGTTTGGCAGAGACACTCTCCTTTCCATCTCCCGGCTTCGTAAGTCAGACTACCATGTCAACGTTGAAGATAAGGGGGGAGCTCGGCTGATGCTAGCAAATTGATTTATGGTTAGCTGTCACGAACGTGACTTAGTAAGGAAAGGGTTTTCACGTGACACATGGTTATGAGTCACAGGTATGTTATTGTTTCACGCATATAACCTATTCGAGTTGTATGATTAGTTATGTATGGGATTTGTGATGCTTTCGCACATGGCTCAAGTCTGAGTCATAGGACATGCGCCTGACGAGTATGCCTTACGGGCAAGCCTTGCGCATATGATTCATGTTTAGCACATGACTTCATTATGATGTCATGGGTTTCGTGCATATGACTCAGTCGAGTCATATGACTTGTTTATTGCGTTATGATTGGTTTATGAGTTTTGCACATGACCTCGCTATAAGGTCATGGGTTTTGAACATGTGATCACTTTGGTCACATGACTAGTTTGTTTTGATTTGGTTTTGCACATGTGACCATTTTAGGTCACATGATTAAAGGCGGGAAGAACACTATATAAGGAGGCCGATGCGGCCGAGGAAGATAGGTTCTTCACGCTTGGTTCTAAGTACTTTTCCTACATATTACTTTAACGAATATAAAACACCTTTACGATCCTTATCCTTATTGCAACTTTATCATTACGCTAAGAGGTACTCGTTATGAAGACGAGTTAGAGAAAGCTTACGATAGGTGTTTCCGATAGAAGACAGAGGTCTTGTACTATCGGTAACATAGGCAGAGGCCTAGAGCTATTGTTAGACAAGGAAAGAAAGAGAAAGAAGAGGTAAGTATCGTTCCCCGTCGCCAAGAACTAACTATCTGACAGGGGATCGTTCCATTAGCCTAAAAGAGGTCAATGGTCTTTACGTTCTTGTAGCCAACCGGAATGGAAAGAAGGAGAAATGAGTTGTAATACCGGCAAATACACTCGATAACAGAATCTTAGTGGAAAGGCAAACTGAGTTGACACTTCCTATTGGCTCAATTGGGGACGGATGCAGTTCGGAAGTTATCTATGGAAGAGATGGGAATTCTCAGCTTACTCCCAGTACCACGATGCCTCTGTAGTAGTAATATTTACCAAAAAATAGTTTGAAAGCTTTTTCGACCCTTGGCTAATGGTGTGTATGCATACCAACTGTTGAAACCTGTTCACAGCAACATAACTGCACCTGTTACTCCTACATCACTCATAGGAGCTGTTTATTTGCCAATATTTATGGACAACTGTACATGCTACATAATAGATTACCTCACCAAGCGGAGGTCAGAAGCCCTACACTGTTTCAAGGAATACAAGGCACTAGTAGAGAACTATCATGGAAAGTTCAGTAAGAAGTTGAGAACGGATGGGGGAGGAGAGTACACCTCAAATAAGTTCTGCCATCTCTTGTAACAGGAAGGAATCGAGGCATAGAGAACCACTCCATATACTCTATAGATGAATTGGACCGGTGAATGAGCAAACAAAACTGTCATAGCTACCACCCATACTGTTCTGCATACCATGAGCATACTGAAAGAATCCTGGAGCGAGGTGGTGATTGCGGCAATTTACATCAGGAATCGACTCCTAACCAAAGCTCTACCTGATGGACAGACACCATACACGCAATAGGACAGGGTGAGGCTGACCTACGAATACCCTCATGTGTGGGGATGTGTAGCCTTTACTCAAGTTCGCCGTGAGACTTGAAAGAAAATGGATAAAATGGCTCGACCCTACATGTTCTTGGATATATGGGTACCACAAAGCAGTACAGTCTTTACAACTGGGTCCGGAAGGCCTTCTTCATCTCCTGTAATGACATCTTCCAAAATGCCATCTCACACTATGCGATATCCGACACCAGCAGCAAACCTCTACAACATTACTACCCACTGGGTGTGCAGCCCTGAGAGGAGCACATACAGTGGAATGATGAGTTTGATGATAAGGATGATCAAGAATCTGAACAAGGTAGTAGGAATGATGATGACAGGGATAAAACTAAGAAAAAAGATGATAATGAAAATAAGGAAGAAGAAGAGATATTGTGCCAATACAGAGCAAAGATGATAAAGATTCTCGATATCATATACGAGCTACAAGCTGATCGAGATCGTACCTTTTGGGGTTGGGAGACTGGAACTCTACCAGTGATTCAGAGTAGATGAACAGGGAGTCAAGGACAGGCTTAAGCCTCTGGAACTACTGTGAATGCACTGGTATCGGCAGTGAACATGGTTGAGGCAGGACTTGCAAACTAGAAAGTGGCAATGGAAACAGGTGACATGGTGTACTGGCAAAACACAGTTTATTTGGAATGCTCCCATGGTATTGAAAAACAAGGTTCTTATATTTATCGACAGCGGGATGCTACCAGCGGGGAAGCAACTTGTACCTACCGAGCTGATTCTGCAGAGAAAGCTGAGCCCTGAGGATAAGATGGTATAGGGTAAGGCCAGACTTGTGGTACAAAGATTCCGCAGGTCGAATATTGAAACATTACGGAAGGGTTTACTCCAGCAGTAAGCATGTCCTGCATGCAGATCGTACTAGCTATTGCTGGAGTACAAGGATATATGGTACATCAAGTAGACATTGTTGCAGCCCTTCTCACAAGTCAGATCATGGAGGAGATTTACATTCAACTACCAATAGGAGCTATGTGTAGCCCACGGCTAGTGTATCTGAATTGAAGCCTGTATGGGCTAAAACAGTCCCCCGATCCTGGTATATGACTATTGACAAATACTTAGTCTCAAGGCTTGGATTTCGACATGGCAAGTTCAACTGCTGCATTTAGATACATGCTGGCGGCACAATCCTTGCCCTCTATATCGATAATCACCTAATCACACAGGAGCCTCGAAAAGTGCACTAAATTCAAAGGAAGCTGAAAGTGCAGTTCGAGATGGTGGAGGTAGGACCAGTTGGGCACGTCCTTAGGATGGTGATCTCAAGAGACGTCATCAGTATCCAAGTTTATGTTACGCAGTAGGGCTATATAAGATGTATTGTAGAAAGATTCATGATGGGGGAGTGTAAGCTAGTAGCAACACAGATGGAAAAGGACAAATACAGGCTAAGAGCACCGGATGAAGAGGCATGTAATAGGTCAATATACCAACAACCTATTCGGTGCCTAGGCTGGATAGCTACAAGTACTAGACCAGATATCGACTTCACTATATCATTCTTAGGAAGGTTGAATATAGATTCTTTGTAGATGTACTGGGTATGGGCAAAGAGGATTCTACACTACTTGATTGGGACAAAGCATTTCAGGCTCAGTTTGGGGAAAGGTATGGATGATGGGATTTATGTTACTGGATTTATTGAGTGAGACTTCATTGGAGATACCATTACCATGAAATATAGAACTGGGTATCTGCTTCAGGTTAGATCTACTATAATCTACTGGCATTCACAAAGATAACCAATTACCACAACTAGTATGGCAGATGTGGAGTTCATCGCAAGTGCTACGGAAATTTAGTAGCTTCTTTAGTTCAGACAGCTGGTGATAGATGTAACAAAGATGCTCCTACCCCCAAGCACTTTCTACAATGATAATCAGGCTTTTCTTTCCACTTTCGAAGACATGGCATACAAACTACATTTGAGACACACAGGTATTCGAGTACAAAGGATAAGGGAGGTCATTTATCATGGAACGGAGGTCATGATAGAGTATTGTGGGACTGGAGATATAGCAGCAGATGGGCTGATAAAACCGCTTTTAGGAGAGAGACATTGGAGGTTTATTTGTATATGTAGACTATATTAGATGTCCAAATGGGAATAGTGGGGTGTAGATCTAAACCTTTTTTTTTTTTTTTTAGCTATCTCTGGCTTGAGAGATATGAGGGTACACCAGTAGGGGGAGTGTTCACACTAGAGTGTATGAAATACTAGGACTAATCTCATAACCATTAGAGCTCTGAGTTGGGAAGACATAACAAGTGGTGGCTTGGCACAGACTTGTATTTCGCCTTAAGTAGCAGTGGCAGTGTAGCTAGAAAATACAAGAAGAAAGTTTCTTCCTCTCCACACTTTGGTACCTACAATCTCCTTCTTCATAACCAACCCTCCCTAGTGCCATGATTTTAAGCATTGCATTGTAGCCTTGATAACCTCATCTCCTAACCTGCTGTAATGATTTGTTATAAGGGTTTTACTACTAAATGTAACTTACTATAATAGTAAGCTATTGTAATTTGTACTATTAATAGTCTGTAAAAGATAAAAGTAAATAGAATCCTTGACCTGCTAAAGGTACATTCAACTTCAGTACTCATTGTGGGAATCCTATGTATATCCTAAGCTTTAAAAGCAATCTGAGCCCAGCTGGAATTGTTTAGTTGTACAGTCCAATTGTCTAAAAAATCTCAAACCTCTTCCTCCTCTTCAGTGGCTTGGAAGCGGTCAAACCTGTGACTCTCTCCTTCTATAAGATAGACCTACATTTTCTACTTGCTGTATAATAGGACATCATTTAGGAGTAGATACAATTTAGGAACAGGAGCAAGTATGTCCGCAAGCAGGAGTAGGACAGTATTGTGTTACCCCAAGGTCCAGTATTGGGAGGATTCAATGTCCTTGCCCTAGGTAGTAACCAATACTACCTATTCTCAAAGATTATACTACTCAATTTCAAAATACTTATACCTTGTATCTGAGTGTAATACAACCACAGTATTGAGTACTAGTATTCTAGTTACTGAGGAGTAATATCTTGTAGTCTTATTAGTACTCTACGACCTATAAATTATATCTATTGATCCAAAAAGGCAAAAGATCTAGAAATTGATTCAATAAATTCTCAACTAGTAGATTTATATATTCAAGTCAAGAATTACAGATGCAAAATTAATAGAAGTTAGGAGGTGAGGTATAATGTATTTGCTAGGTACCAATAATGTGGTTTTATATCTAAGTGAACATGTACCTTTAATGATCCCTCCTCGGATAGGTAGTTCTTGGTGACAGAGAATGATACTTCACTTCTACTTCTGTTTCTGTGCTTAGTCTTACAATAGCAATAGGCCTCTGCCTATATTACAGATAGTACAAGACCTCAGTCTTCTATCAGCAACGCATATCTTAAGCTTTCTCAAATTCTTCTCTTTAAAGAGATTTCCTTGGTGTAACTATAAACATTGCAATAATGATAAAGATCTTAAAGGTGTTTTATATTCGTTAAAGTAATATGTAGGAAAAGTACTTAGAATTCAATCTAATTTTATTTAAACTCCTACCGCCAACACTGGCATACGACGAGCCCACGCTGGTACAGGGATACCGCTAACCGGTATACTACTAATTCTAAGCTGACTGGATGTACGGTCCTGTACCTACTATTTCCGTGTCATGCCCGCACAAGAACTAATTACAAGACCATCAAAGAACCCAGTGCCCCCCCCGGTCCAAGTCCATAGCCCCTCTGGTATGAAGCCAACCAGCAATGAATGTAGCTGAAACTGAGTAAAAGACCAACCCTACCAGGTTCCTCATCCAACAAAAATACAATCACTACCACCCGGTCACTAAAACCATCACATGAAGTCTCCACTACTGTAGAAAACCAACAAACTCAAACTAAACCCACAGGTGACACAATGGCAGTGATGAGGAAACCAACATGTCAACCTCTCGCATCCGCATACTAGGCCATTAGCCCTGTGAATCCACTTTGCCGGGTACCTCCAAAGAGTGTACCGGTGGGGAAGACCTGTACCCGTGGCCTGTTTCATGGACAAAACAACACAAATATATGAAATACATAGAGGTGGTGACAGACCGAAAAGGCCAGTGGGGCTATCTCCCAGCCATGGCACCATGTCCTCTCCTGCCAAACCTATAGCCATACTAAAGAAACCAAATAAACCTCACAAAACCCATCGCACAAGGCCCAAACAAGTCCAACCAGGTGGTCGCAACTCACTATATGCACCGGTGGCCATCAGCCAGCCAGTCCATCGGGGAGCTTTACACCACTCAGCAGCTTCGCCCAACAGTCCAAGCATGGCTGAAAATACTTAATTAGATTTCATTCAACCTGATGCAGGCCCCACCAGTGCTCGCAGGTGCCTATCCCCCCCCCCAATTAGCCCTCCCCAAGTCCCACACGCTAGACGCCACAGAGCCCATCCAGCCCCCTGGCACCTCAGACAGATCAACCATCTGAGAGCCACAGGACACCACATACCTAGTTCCATCAGGCAGCTACTGGTCTTGACCACATCAACAGAGCCCCGTCCCCCTGCACCTTCTAGCTGAGGGGGACCCACTAGCCACAGCTGGGAGCCACAAAAGAGGCAGTACTAATACCTAAAGGCATAGGCACCAGCCACACCATCCAACCTAATCGAACTGATGTCCAATACAGCCAGGAAACAGTAGGCAGAGCCCGCCAAAGCCAGCCCCAGAGGTCCAGCAACAAGCACAGACCGAATGACAGGCAAGAGGTACTCCCAACCAACCCACTATAAAAGAGGAGGGCGAGCGAACAGGAGCTGACAAACAGAAGGTTGGTCCTAGTTGCAATAGGTGAAGCCACCAACCACAATCTAGAAATGAACCACCGAAAGGTACAGACAACCTCATTGTCTGGCAGCCAATCGTTCCACACAACCCTTGGCAGCAATGAAAAACCACACCAGGAGGTAAGATTTTTCAGAGTCAAAGCCATTACCACTAAGGAGAGAAGGAGACACCTGACTGAACTAACATAAATACGGCAAGAAGAAAACTTCAAGGGAATAGTGATAAACAGCATCGTAGGATTCCGACGGTAGAAACGAACACATAACGAGGAGGGGCCAGACGGGCACCATCCTGCCAGCAGAGGAATGATGTAGCCGGTACGATAAGTTGATACTTGGGAAGGTCATCAGTCTAGTCCAAGGGCGTTTTGTATTACGTAAAGACACGGATGATCCCCCTAAACACAATGATCAATCCGCCCCAATCGAAGACCAAGCCTGCGAGTAGGCGATAGACAGGAAGCTGCAGACATTTTACCGAAAGCAGCTCGTAAGCGATGGTAATGAATAGCTCGAAGTACCAGCATTGTGAGATAACCAGCAAGCAATGCAATAAGAAGCAAACCAGTAGTTCATGACCCAAGGCTAACCAAACCTCAACACCAAGAACTATAGAAACTAGTAAGCGAACTCAGATATCTCCCCCAGAATCTAAGGCATCAAGGCCCATTGTGCGTGTGAAAGAAATGCTTGGGACGAAGCCATGGCAAGGATGAGGAAAGATAATTAGAACAAAGCATGAAGAACCTACCCTTCTCGGCCACATCAGCCTCCTTATATAGTATTCTTCGCGTCCATAGTTAAATGAACCAAAGTGGTCACCTGTTCAAAACCAAATCATTATAAACTAGTCATGTGACCAATGTAGTCACATGCTCAAAACCCATGACTTCATAATAAATTATGTGCGAAAACTCATAAACCAATCATAATGCAATAAACAAGTCATATGACTCGACAGAGTCATATGTGTGAAACCAATAACCTGATACCGCGGTCATGTGCGAAATATAAATCATATGTACAAGACATACCCGCATGGCACACTTACAAGGCGTACTTGCCAGGCACACCTCTCATGACTCATAATCAGGTCAGGTATGAAATATAACAAATCATAACATAAGAAGTCATAGGATCCAAATGAGTCATATGCCTGAAACAATGACATACCTATGACTCATAATCATGAGTCATGTGAAAACCTGTTCTGTGCCAAGCCACATTCATGACATCTGTGCCAAGCCACATTCGTGACATCTTTGCCAAGCCACGTTCGTGACATTAGCTCCTCTTCCCCTAATCCTGAGTCCCATACTGCTTTATCCCCAAGTTTCAATAGTTCTGGTCCTGCCAAACACATGGACCTCTGAAGCCTATTGAACTTGTCGTCCACTTCGCGCCATCTTACTCTCACCATTTTCCAGGTGAGGTTTGCCATCTAGTTCGTGCTCCGTTGACTGTTATTTAGCTGTCTTAACTCTGTGATCATTTTTTCGTTTGCTGAGATTGTGGCCTCGGCCTGGCCAAGTTGTTCTCAGAGTCCTCTGATTTGCCTGTTCATACTTTTGGTATCTGGTTCTGTTTCTGCAAAAGAATTTTGGGCTCTCCCTTACCAGAGCCTCATCCTTGAGGCCCTAGCCCTCTGCTATATCCTGGCGTCCTTTCTGTCCAACTCCTTCTTTATTCCATGCATCTGCAGGTAGTATCCTGCAGTAATTTTGTTCATCCTGTACATTTTGCAAGTATTGTTAAAGCACTTTTTCCCATGCTTTGGAGCATAGTCCGGGTACAGACTATACATTTTCTATTCTCTCAGGAACCACCTTGAGCCTTCCTTGTCCCCATAGTGTGTGAGATATCAATCATCATACTATACCGTCCATGACATGGCATTATGCTGTGCTTGATTTTCCCTTTCTTTGAGTTCTTAATTGGTCAGCCTCTTGAACAAGTATTCGGAGCTGGTTAGTGTAGTTTAGCGTGGGCTAGCCTCCTAGCCCTCATGTGGTTGTAATAGCGCGGGAGGCATTCCCTCGCCTTTGTCTTGATTGAATGTGATTACTCCCTGGGCCTGGCTTGCCTGGCCATCGCTGGTGAAAGGTTGAGATGGCATCTTGATTGTGTTCGAAGTTGTATGTGGAGTACCAAGTTTTATCGTGTTCTGGTAAATAACTGGTCCACTTGGCTCCTTATTGTAGATTTGCCGAGAAGAAGCGAGAAATGATTATTTTTCCAAGTTTTTATTCTGGTTCTCGCTGGAATTCAATAGCGGGAGGAGGAATAATTGTTTGTTAGGTAAACTTATTATCGTTGTATAATTCGTGGCGTGAGATCTGGAATGTGTTGTGTATTCGCATTGAGGGGGCAAGGTCGAGTTTATATGCTCAGTTGCCTACTCTTTCCAGTATCTTGAATAGCCAGATTTTTTTGTAATCCAAGTTCTTTGAATATTGCATTGTATGGATACTACATGGTATCAGTCATGCCATATCTCCCGATTGTATATTTGGATCCTGTCTTCACTATTTATTGTATTGTTCTTTTTGCCGTTGTTGTACTGGACTTATTTCGTGTTGTAATGTCTCAAGTAGTTTTCCCTTGTCTGTTGTATCCAGTATTATACCGTTTATCGTATGATATGTGGCCTGACTGTGTGAATGTTGTCCGTAATTGTAACGATCCCTCTCTGGATAGTTAGTGCTTGGTGACGGGGAACAATACTTCTCTTTTGGTCTTCTTCTTCCTTTGTCTTACGATAGCTCTAGGCCACTGCCTACGTTACTGATAGTACAAGACTCTTGTCTTCTACCGGGAACGCCTATCTTAAGCTTTCTCTAACTCTTCTTCGTAACTCGGCTTCCTTGGCGTAACGATAACGTTGCAATAAGGATAAAGATTGTAAAGGTGTTTTATATTCGTTAAAGTAATAAGTAGGAAAAGTACTTAGAAGTCAATCTAATTTTTTTTATATTTAAACTCGTACCGCCAACACTGGCATATGACGAGCTCCCGCCGGCACAGGGATACCACTAACCAGTATACCACTAATCCTAGGCTAACTAAGTCTACGGTCCCGCACCTGCCATCCCCGAGTCATGCCCACACGGAAACTAATTACAAGACCATCAAACAACCCAGCGCCCTCCCCAGTCCGAGTCCGTAGCCCCTCTGGTATGAAGCCAACCAGCACCAAGCGTAGCCGAAGCCGAGCAAGAGACCAACCCAACCAGGTTCCTCGTCCAACAAAATCAAAACCACTACCACTCGGTCTAAATACAGTCCCGCAACACCTCCACCACAGTAGAAAACCAACAACAAACCAAACCAAATATAAACTACAGGCGACACAATGGCAGAGAGGAGGTGACCAGCATGTCCACCTCTCGCATCCGCATGCCAGGCCGTCGACCGTATAGACCCATTTTGCCAAGTGCCTCCAAGGAGCGTAATGGTGAGGAGGACCTGTACCCGCTGCCTGTCCCCCAACATAAAACACATAAACAGAAGAAATACATAGAGGTGGTGACCGACTGTAAAGGTCAGTTAGGCCTATCTCCCACCCGTGGTGCCTTGCCCCCGCCAGCCATGCCCATTGCCAAACCAAAGAAACCAAACAAACTTCCACAACACCCAGCCCGCAGAACCCAAACAAGTCCAACCAGGTGGTCGCAATCCACTATCCGCACAGGTGGCCATCAGTCCAGCGGTCCGCCGGGGAGCTTTACAGCACTCAGCAGCTTCGCCCAGCAGCCCAAACCGGTCCGGAAACACTTAATTAGACATCGCCCAACCTGACGCATGTCCGACCGGTGCTCGCAGGTGCCTCTCCCCCCCCAATCACCCCCCCCCAAGCCCTACACACCAGACGCCACAGAGCCCAGCCAGCCCCCCAGCCCCTCAGACAGAACAACCATCCGATGGCCACAGGACAGCTTATACCCAGCCCCGCCAGGCAGCCATTGATCTTGGCCACACAAACAGAGCCCCAACCCCCAGCCCCATATAGCCGAGGGGGGCCCACCAGCCACAGCCGGGAGCTACAAAGGAGGCAGCACCAACACCCGAAGGCACAGGCACCAGCCATACCATCCAACCCAGCCGAACCGAAGTCCAACCGAGTCGGGAAGAGTAAGCAGAGCCAGCCAAAGCCAGCCCCACAGGTCCGGCAACAGGCACGGACTGAACAACGGGCAAGAGGCATCCCCAACTGACGCGACAAGATGGGGAAGGGCGAATGAACAGAAGCAGACAAGCGGAAGGTAGGCCCCACTTGCAATGGGTGAAGCCGCCAACTGCAGACCACAGCTGAACCATCCAGACGTACAGACAACGCGAGTGCCTGGCAGCCAATCGTCCCACACCACCCCAGGCAGCAAAGAAAAACCACTCTAGGGGGTAAGGTTTTTCAGGGTCAAATCCATCCCCACTGTAGCTAGGAGGTGACACCTGACTGAACCACCGTATATGCCGCAAGGACAAAACTTCCAAGGGAATGGTGATAAACAACATCGTAGGATTCCGACCGTAGAAAACATAAAGTAACGAGGCAGGAAGGGGCCGGTGAGGCCCCCTCCCTTGAGGAAATGATGTGGCCGGTACGACGAGTTGATACTTGGGAAGGTCATCAGTCTAACCCAAGGGCGTTTGTATCGCGTGAATTAAGGACTCCGTTAAAACCCAACAAAAGACATGAGCTGGCCCAAAGAACGACGCAGGTGATCCCCCCAAACACAATGTTCAATCCCCCCAATCGAACGCGAAGCCTGCGAGTAAACAATAGACAGGAAGCCGTAGACATTTTACCGAAAGGGGCTCATATGCGACCGTGATGAGTGCTCGAAGTGCTGGTATCGTGAGATAACCAGTCCAACGAAACGAGACGCAAACAAGTTATCTGCCACGCAACACCTAACAGACCTCAACACCAAAGACCCCAGGAACTACTGAGCGAACTCAGATATCTCCCCCAGAATCAAAGGCATCAAGGCCCATCATGATGGCGAAAGAAACGCTCGGGGCGAAGCGACGGCAAGGACGAGGAAAAGTACTTAGAACAAAGCGTGAAGAACCTATCTTCCTCGACTGCATCGGTCTACTTATATAGTATTCTTCCCGCCTGTAGTCATGTGACCTAAAGTGGTCACCTCTGTGAAACCAAATCATAACAAACTAGTCATGTGACCAAAGTGATCACATGCTCAAAACCCATGACCTTATAACGAGGTCATGTGCAAAACTCATAAACCAATCATAATACAATAAACAAGCCATATGACTCGACTGAGTCATATGCGCGAAACCCATGACCTCATAATGAGGCCATGTGCAAAACATAAATCATATGCGTAAGGCTTACCCGCAAGGCATACTCGCAAGATGTACTTGTCAGGCGCATGTCCCATGACTCATACTTTGAGCCATGTGCGAAAGCATCACAAATCACACACATAACAAATCATATGACCCGAATGACTCATATGTGTGAAACAATAACATACCTGTAACACATAACTATGCGTCACGTAAAAACCCTTTCCTCGCCAAGCCGCATTCATGACATTAGCTCCCCTCCTCCTAAGCCTGAGTCCCATCATGCCTTTTCTCCCAGTTTCAATAGTTCCCGTCCTGCCAAGAGCATGGTCCTTCTCAGCTTGTTGAACTTTTCGTCGGCTGTCCTCCATCTGACCCTTACCGATTCCAGAGTCAGGTTTGCCATTTCAATCTTGTGCCGCTGATTCTCGTTCAGCTGTCTTAGCTCCGTGATCGTTTTGTCGTTTGCCGCAATCATGGCCTCGGCTTGGCCCAGGTGTTCTCGGAGTCCTTGGATCTGCCTGTGTCAGCTCCTGATGTCCGGTTCCATGTCTGCTGAGGAGTTTTGGGCCCCTCCCTCCCTGGACCGCGTCCTCATGGCCCATGCCTTTCTCGCATCATCTACTTCCAACCCCGCAGATATTTTCTGTGCCTTGTGCATTCTGCACCCATTTCTGAAGCATTGTTGCCAATGCATTAGAACGTGGTCTGGGCATGGGCCACGCTTTCGACATTCCCTCGGGAACCATCCCGAGCCTTCTTTGTCGCCAAAGTGTGTTTGGCAACCGTCATCGTAGCATACCATGCATGACATGGCGTTATGCTGTGCCTGTTGTTCCCTTTCCTTATGTTCCTCATCGGTTGGCCCCATGAATCAATATTCGGGGCTGGTGGGACTGGTTTGGCTGCGGCGATCGCCCAAGCCCTCGTGTTGCTATAACGGCGGGGGAGTCTTTCCCTCTCCTTTGTCTTGGTTGAATGTGATCGTCACCTGGGCCGGGCTTGCCTGGGTATCGCTGGTGGAAGGTTGAGATGGCATCTTGTGAGTTTTCCAAGTTGTGTGCGAAGTACCAAGTTTTATCGTGTTCCGGAGAATATCCTGTCCGCTTGGGGCGGTATTGGAGGTGTCAGTGGAAGAAGCGGGAATCAACTATTGGTTGAGCTCGTATTCTGGTTCTCCGTCGAGTTCGATCAGAGGGGGAGGAATAAGTGTTTTTGAAGGAAACTTATTGTCGTTGTGTAATTCAAGGAGTGGGATGTGGAATGTATTGTGTATTCGCATTGAGGAGGGAAGGTCGAGTTTATAAGCTCGGCTGTCACTTTTTCCAATATCTTGAAGGGTCCGATTTTCTTGTAGTCCAATTACTTTGATGGTCGTGTCGTATAGATATTCCGTGGTATTAGCCATACCATATCTCACGGTTGTATGTTCGGATCCGGTCTTCGGTGCTTATCGTATTGTTCTTTTTGCTGTTGTTGTGCTTGACTCATTTGGTATTGTAAGGTTTCATGTAGTTTTCCCATATCCGTTTTCTCCGGTATCACATCATTAATCGTATGATATGTGGTCTGACTTTATAGATGTTGTCCATAATTTGCGAAGAATGGTGTTGTGCCGATCGTTTCTTGATTTCCATCATTGTATGCGAATTCGGCCATTGATAACAGCTTGCACCAATCATCTTGTTGATAATTGACGTAAGCCCTTAAATATTGTTCGAGTATCACATTTACCTGTTGCGTTTGTCCATCCGTTTGTGGGTGGAACGCTGTGCGCATTCTGTTTTGTATTCCCATTTCTCCAGTTACCTTTTTCCATAGTCCCGATGTGAATAGTATTCCTCGATCGGTGATGATATTCTTGGGTAGGCCATGAAGTCGGAAGACCTCTCAGAAGAAAGTTTGTATAAAATCCCTCGTGTTGATATCTTCTCTAAGCGGAATGAAAGGGCTCATTTTGGTCAGACAATCCACCACGACCAGGATGCTATCGCAATTTTCTGACATTGGTAGGTCCGTGATGAAATCAATAGTAATTGTTTCCCAAGGTTGTTCGGGAATTTCGTTTGATTTTAGTAATCCATATGGTGCGTGTTTAGCTGTTTTCGTTCTCTGGCATATGTCGCAGTTTTTGACATATCATTTGACATCTTCGTGCAGTCCTGGCCAATAGAATGACCTTGTGATGAATTCCGTGGTTTTAGCCGTTCCCCCATGTCCTGCCGTTCGCATATCATCGTGTTGTCGTATGATATCTGTCCTTATCTCCTCTTCTTCCGGGATCACTTGTTTTCCATCGTACCACATATTTCCGTCCTTCCATTGGCATAACCCCAGTGTAATTCCTTTCATCTCCTGTTTTCCTTCTTCCAAGGCTTCTCTTATTGTCTGGATTGTTTTGTCTTTCTCCTTTGCGCTCTCAATTCCTCTTTCCTCCTTTGATGTGAATTGGATAACCTCTATTTCCTGAAAGTAGGTTTTTGGTAATAGGGTCAGTGATTTTTGTTTAATTCTTTCGTCTGCTTTCTTTTGTGGTTTGTCGCTTGCAATCCTTGTGAGAGCATCTGGCTTTCCACTTTCTTTGCCTGGTCTGTATTCGATTTTGAAGTTGTATTTGCTGAGGTGTTCCATCCATCTTGTCTGGCGATCATTCAGTTCTTTCATAGTCATGAACGGCACCAATTTCTTATGGTCAGTTAGAACTCGGACTGGATGGTTGTTGTTCAAAACGTATCTTCTCCATTCTTTTAATGCTTGAACTATTGCTAATAGCTCTTTGTTTGCAACATCATATTTTCACTCTGCGAGGGTCATGGTTTTGGATCGATAGGACACTGGCCTGCATTTTCGATTGTCGCATTGTTGCCATAGTATGCCTGAGCATACATGTTTTGAGGCGTCCGTCACGATCCTTGTCCTTCGGTTTGGGTTGCAATGGACCAATATGGGTGCCGATGTTAGATGCGTTCGTATTGCATCATATGCTTTTTGTTCCCTTTCTCCCCATTCCCATTTCTTGTCTTTTTCCGTTAGGTTACAGAGTGGTTTTGCAAGCCTTCTAAACTCCCCTATGAACCTTCGATAAAAGTTGCAGAATCCCATAAAGCATTGAACATCAGTCTTGTTGTTTGGTTTGGCCCAATCCCATATGTCTGCTGTTTTAACAGGGTCGACCTTGACCCCACTTCGATTGATGAAAAATCCAAGGTATTCTGTTTCTTCCTTATGGAATTCTCATTTTGTGGGTTTGATCTTCCTTCCTGATTCTTGTATTGCCGCCATGATATTGCTAATATCTTTTTGGTGTTGTTGTATGTTTTCCGAGTATATGAGTACATCAGCCAAGTCTACGATGCAACATATGTCGAGGTACTTATTAAGTACCTTGTTGATCCATCTCTGGAATGAAGCCAGTGCGTTGGTTAGCCCGAAGGGCATAACCAAGTATTCGAACATTCCGCATCTTGAGGCGAATATAGTCTTCCATTCGTCTCCTACCTCGATGCGTATATTGTGGTATGCGTCTTTGATGTCGAGTTTGGTGAAGTATTTTGCTGATCGTAGTCTGTCCAGTGCTTTCCGAATCAAGGGTAGTGGATATCCACCCTTCTTGGTAACCGAATTGAGGGCTCAGTAGTCCACGCAGAGTCTCATTTTTCCGTCTTTCTTTTTGACAAATAGGATTGGGCATCCTCCTGACGCGAAAGAGTCTCGGATCCATCCTCTCTTTAGGTTTTGCGCGATGGACTTCGTAAGTTCTTCGAGCTCTGCTTCCCCTAGGGGGTATAATTTCTTATAGGGAATTTCTTTTGTCTTTCCCGTTTTTTCGTCTTTGTCCAGCTGAATTTCGTGGTCGATTCCTGGTCTTCTTGGTGGTAGCTCCGCAGCTTCCTCTTCTTGAAATAGATTTGTGAATTGGTGATACTCTTTTGGAACTAATTCTTTCCATCCTTTTTTGCTTTGCTATTTCTTGTCCTGGATTGCTAGCTCTGTACTGATGTTGATTTTTGCTAGAACCGCTTTTTCGTCTTCATATATCCATTTGAGAATTCCTGTTGTATCTCCTCTTTGATAATATGGTCCCAAGGCTTGTGCTATGATCTCTTTGATCTCAATTCTCTTTCTTGTATCGAGCTGGTTTTGGTCCGTACTTCCAAATAACTTGTTTCCTCTTATGGTTTCTTCCAGTTGATCTACTTCATGCAGATCCTTTTTGTTGATTTTTCAATTATCAACTGTGCGATTCGATCGCCTTTCTGGACTTGGTAGTCCTCTTGAGCTAGGTTTGCCAGGACCACTTTGATTTCACCGTTATAGTCGACATCGATCACTCCTGCCATGGTCATGAGTCGGTGTTTGACTGCTAGACCACTTTGGGGTGCTATTCATCCATAGGTGCCTTCTGGGAGTCCAATGGCTATTCCCGTCGTTATTGTTACCTGGCGTTGGCAGGTATCTTGGTTCCTTTGTTGGCATATAGGTCGTATCCTGCTGCCCCTTTGGACCCCTTGGTAGGGACTTTTGCCTCTTGGTCCAGTCTTTGTATCCGGATCCTCTTGGCTTGCCGCATCTCGGCAAACTTTGCATGCAAACTTTCTTCTTCCGCTTCTCATATTGGTATTGAGCAGACCACAGGTGAACTGTTGAGACATTGTGTCGCACATAGTTCGCTTGTAAAGGTCATCTTGTTCTCGTTCCAATTGATCGTCGGATTATGCTCCCGTAACCATGGCATTCCTAGGACTATCTCATGGTTCTTCACATCTGCCACTTGAAAGGTTGCTGTTTCACTATGGCTGTCAATGTCCATGGGTACTGTCGCCGTATGGGTTATAGGACCCTTAGCGCTTGGTTTTCCATCCGCTAAGTAGACTTATCTTGCTTTCTTTGCTTGTTTGGTGTGGAGGCCGTATTTGTCGCATATTTCTTTGTCGATGAAGTCTTCAGTGGCCCCCGAGTCAAGCATTGCATATATTGTTGTTTCTTCGCTTTTTTTGTTGCATATCTTTGTTTTGATCATTACATGATCTCCATCTTCTTCTCTTCTTTGTATGTGTAGTGCTGTGTAGTAGTTCGCTAATTTGATGGGTTTTCTAGGTCCACATCTTTGGTCTCCCAGACCACCGTTTACTGGAGATCCTCGTCGTTTTCCGCCGGTGAATCTTCTGCTATCATTTCGCGGATGTTGCTTCTGTTCTGATTTTGGAAACGATTATTTCCAGCAGCTCTGTTTCCCTGGTATCCGTTGTCCGTCTGGCTTCTGCATTCCCGTATCCGATGCCCTTCTTTTCCACATCTTAGGCATAGTTTCCCATTCATCCTTCTGAAGTATTCTTCCTTAGACAGATTCAGAGCAGGCCCTGCTCTTGACTTGTCTAATTCCATTGGTTCGCCTGGTGGTAACGCACGACTTTCTCCTTGAGGTGCTTGCGGTTTGAAGGTCCCATCCACATTACTGGATGATTGGACCACTCTATGTGCTATAGTGTTTTCCGAGTTGCTCCGAACCATGTTTAATTTGCTTTCTTTGTCGATTGCCCATCTTGCAAATGGTTCGGCTGTCGTATCGTGCAGGTCAGAAATTTCCGATGCCTCTCGGAGTCTCTCACTGCATTTTCTCAAGAGGATGATGTAGAGAGTCGAATCATCAAACTCGGCCTCGTATTCCAAAAGTCAACATTCATTCCAATATACTGAGAACGTTTGTTTCCCTTGCTGGAGTTTTTCTAGCTTTCGTCTTGCTGTTTCTTTGGTGTTGGGATCTCCAAATTGTTCAAAGAGTGTCACCTTAAATTCTTCATATGTGACCCATTCCGTCTGCTTCCTTCCATCTTGGAAGGGCATGATCCATTGTCCCGCGAGTCCTCTGAGTAGAGATTCCACATATGGAATCTTAATTTCATCATGGTGATCTCCGTATCCCTTAAGTGCACAATATCCCTCGCATTGCGCTAAGAATATTCGTAGCTTATCCTCGGTTCCTTTGTATGTGTCGGGCTCCTTTCCTTTTGGTCGTCGGACATTTCCTTGCCCTGTATTTCGCGTGGCTGCAAGAAATGCCTGAAACTGATTTTCAGTCATTCCCAGTATGCTGGTTCCTGGTGCCGGAGCGGCTGGGGCCAGTGGCCCAGGTACTGAGAATCCTGACATTCTCACAGGTCATGGAGTTCCAGCAGGAGAGCTATCGACTAGTGATCCTTTCTCTGGGGTTACTGGGCTTGCTGCTCTCAAGGGTTCTGTTGAGACGTGATCTAGGGCATCGCTGAATCCTCCTAGATTAAGATTTTGATCCTCGATGTCAATATCTCCTTCCCTTTCTGGGTTGAAGGATGCCGGCTTGTATCGTTTGGCGTCGAACTAGGTGACGCTTTGTAATGTAACCATCCCTCTCTGGATAGTTAGTGCTTGGCGACGGGGAACAATACTTCTCATTCTGTCTTCTTCTTCCTTTGTCTTACGATAGCTCTAGGCCTCTGCCTACGTTACTGATAGTAGAAGACCCTTGTCTTCTACTGGGAACACCTATCGTAAGCTTTCTCTAACTCTTCTTCGTAATACGGCTTCCTTGGCATGACGACAACGTTGCAATCATGCTAAAGATTGTAAAGGTGTTTTATATTCGTTAAAGTAATAAGTAGGAAAAGTACTTAGAACAAAGCATGAAGAACCTATCTTCCTCGGCCGCATGGGTCTCCTTATATAGTATTCTTCCCGCCTGTAGTCATGTGACCTAAACTGGTCACATGTGCGAAACCAAATCATAACCTACTAGTCATGTGACCAAAGCGATCACATGCTCAAAACCCATGACCTTATAACGAGGTCAGGTGCAAAACTCATAAACTAATCATAACCCAATAAACAAGTCATATGACTCGACTGAGTCATATGCGCGAAACCCATGACCTCATAATGAGGTCATGTGTAAAACATAAATCATATGTGCAAGGCTTACCCGCAAGGCACACTTGCAAGGCGTACTTGTCAGGTGCACGTCCCTTGACTCATACTTTGAGCCATGTGCGAAAGCATCACAAATCCCACACATAACAAATCATATGACGCGAATGAGTCATATGTGTGCAACAATAACATACCTGTGACTCATAACTATGTGTCACGTCAAAACCCTTTCCTCGCTAAGCCACGTTCGTGACAATAATTTACGAAGAAGGGTATCGTGCCGCTCATTTCTTGTTTTCCATTATTGTATACGAATTCGGCCATTGATAGCAGTTTGAACCAATCTTCTTGTTGGTAATTGATGTAGGCCTGTAGATATTCTTCGAGCATTGCGTTTACCCATTCTCTTTGTCCATTTGTTTGTGGGTAAAATGCTGTCCTCAGCCTGTTTTGTATCCCCTTTTCTCCTGTTATATTTTTCCATAGTCCTGATATGAACAGTGTTCTTTAGTCGGTAATGATATTCTTTGGGAGGGCGTGAAGTCAGAAGACTTCTTGCAAGAAAGTTTGTATAAAATCCCTCATTTCCATATCATTTCTGACCGGAATGAAACAACGCATTTTGGTAAGATGATCTACCATGACCAGGATGCTATGGCATTTCTGCGATAATGGTAGGTCCATGATGAAATCCACTGTAATTGTTTCCCATTCTTGTTTGCGAACTCCATTCGATTGCAGTCATCCGTATGGTGAGTGTTTAGCTGTTTTTGTTCTTTTGTATATGTATCAGTTCTTGACATATCTTTTGACATTTTCGCCGAGTCCTGACCAATCAAATGTCCTCGTGATGAACGTTGTGGTTTTTGCCATTCCTCCTTGTCCTGCCATTTGGATATCATGGTGTTGTCATAAGATGTCTGTTCTTCTCTTTTCTTCTCCCGGAATACATTGTTTGCCATCTGACCATATGTTTCCATCCTCCTATTGGCATAAACCCAGAGCGATTCCTTTCATCTCCTATTTTCCTTCCTTCAATGCTTCTCTTATTGTCAGAATTGTTTTGTCTCCTTTGTTTGCCTTCAAAATTTCGTTTTCTTCTGTTGAGGTGTGAATTGGATAACCACTATTGCCTCGAAGTAGGTTTTTTTGTAATAGTGTTGGTGTTTTTTGTTTGATCATTTTGTCTTCTCTTGTTTGTAGTTTGTCACTTGCAATCCTTATGAGAACGTCGGGCTTTCCACTCTCTTTACCTGGTCGGTATTCAATTTTGAAATTGTATTAGCTGAGGTGTTCTATCCACCTTATCTGTCAGTTGTTTAATTCCTTCTTGGTCATGAACGGGACCAGATTCTTGTAGCCGGTTAGAATTCGGACCGGATGGTGGTTGCTCGTGATGTATCTCCTCCATTGCTTTGATGCTTGAACAATTGCTAATAGTTCTTTATTTGCAATGTCGTAGTTGCATTCTACATAAGTCATTGTCTGAGATTAGTAAGACACTGGACTACATTTTGCTTCTTCACATTGTTGCAATAATCTGCCTGAACATACATACCTCGAGGTATCTGTTTCAATCATTGTCCATCAGTTTGGGTCAAAGTGTATTCGTATTGGTACTGATGTCAGATGTGTCCCGATAACATCGTATGCCTCTTGTTCTGTTTCTCCCCATTCTCATTTCTTGTCTTTCTTTGTTTGGTTATAGAGTGGTTTTGCAAGCCTGCTAAACCCTTCTATGAACCTGCGATCAAAGTTGCAGAATCCCATAAAGCATTAGATATCCATCTTGTTGTTTGATTTGGCTGAATCGAATATTGCTGTTGTCTTGACTGTATTGACCTTGACCCTGCTCCAATTAATAATAAACCCCTGGTATTCGGTTTCTTCTTTATAGAATTTGCATTTTGTTGCTTTGATCTTCATTCCTGATTCCTGTATTGCGGCCATGATATTGGTGACATCCTTCTGATATTGTTGCATGTTTTCGGAGTATATTAGTAGATAGTCCAAGTAAATGATGCAACATATCTTGAGGTACTTGTTGAGTACCTTGTTGATTCATCGGTGGAATGAAGCTGGTAGATTAGTTAGCTCAAAAGGCATGACCAAGTATTCGAACTTTCTGAATCTTGAGATGAATGTTGTCTTCTATTCTTTTCCCACTTTGATGCATACCTCGTGGTATGCAGCCTTGATGTTGAGCTTGTGGAAGTATTTTGCTAACTATAGTCTATCCAATGCTTCCCCAATTAAAGGTAGTAGGTATCGATCTTTCTTTGTACCTGAATTGAGGGCTCTGTAGTCCACACAGAGTCTCATTTTTCTATCTTTTCTTTTGACTAATAGTATTAGAGATCCTCCTGATGCGAAGAAGTCTCTGATCCATCCTCACTTTATGTTTTGCTCAATATACTTTCTAAGTTCTTTGAGCTCCGCTTCTCCTAGTGGGTATAACTTCTTGTAGGGAATCTCTTTTGGTTTTTCCATTTTCTCGTCTTTGTACAGCTGAATTTTGTAGTCTATTCCTGGTCTTGTCAGTGGTAGCCCTGTAGCTTCCTCTTCTTAGAATAGATTTGTTAATTGATGATATTTTTTTGGAATTAATTCTTTCTATCCTTTTATGCTTGGGTATTTCATGTCTTGGATTACTAGTTGTGTGCTGACGTTGATTTTTAAATAAGACCGCTTTTTCGTCTTCGTATATCCATTTGGGAATTAGTGTTGTATCTCCTCATCGCTAGTACTGTCCAAAGGGTTGTGCTGTAATGTCCTTGATCTCGATTATTTTGGTTGTATCAGGCTAGTTTTAGTCCGTGCTTCCAAATCCCTTGTCTCCCATTTTGGTTTCTTCCAGTTGATCTACTGCGTGTAGATCATCTTTGTTGATTTTTTCAATGATCAACTATGTGATTCGATCACCTTTCCGGACTTTGAAGTCCTCTTGAGTCAGGTTGGCCAAGACCACTTTGAATTCACCTGTATAGTCGGCATCGATTACTCCTGCCATTGTCATAGGTCAATGTTTGACTATAAGACTACTTCAGAGTACTATCTATCCATACGTGCCTTCTGGTAGTCTAATGGCTATTTCTGCCGCTATTACTGCCTGCCCATTGGCAGGTATCTTGATTCCTTTCTTGCCATATAGGTCGTATCCTGCTGCCCCTTTGGAACCATTGGTAAGTACCTTTGTCCCTTAATCCAGCTTTTGTATCTGGACTCTCTTATCTTGTTGCATCTCGGTGAACCTTCCATGCAAAGTTTCTTCTTCCGCTTCTCATATCGGTGGAGAGTAGACCACCGATGAACTGTTAAGACATTGTATCGCACACAACTCGCTGGTAGAGGTCATCTTGTTCACGTTCTATGTAATCGTCACATTATGTTTTCTTAACCATGGCTTCCCTAGGACTATCTCATGATTCTTGAGATCTGCTATGTGAAAGGTTGCTGTTTCCCTATAGCTGTCAATGTCCATCGGTACTGTCACCCTAGGGGTTATAGGACCGATTGCGCTTGGCTTTCTATTGGCTAGGTAGACTTGTCTCGCTTTCTTCGCTTTTTTGGTGGGGAGTCCATATTTGTTACAAATTTCTTTGTCGATGAAATCTTCAGGTGCTCCTTAGTCAAGCATTGCATACATCATTGTTTCTTTGAGTTTTTTGTTGTCTATCTTTGCCTTGATTATCACATGATCTCTATCTTCTTCTCCCCTTCGCGTGTATAGTGCGATGTAGTAGTTTGCTAACTTGATGGGTTTTCCAGGTCCCCACCTTGGGTCTCCCTGACCACTATTTACTGGGGACCCTTGTTTCTTTCCGCCAGTAAATCTTCTGCCATCATTTCACGAATGTTGCTCCTCTTTTGAGCTTGGAAGCGATTATTTTCTGCAGCTCTGGTTCCTTGGTATCTACTGTCTTGTTGGCTTCTGCATTCTCATATCCATTGTCCTGCTTTTCCACATCTTAAGCAGAGTTTCCCATTCATTCTTCTAGCGTATTCTTTATTCGACAGGTTCAGAGAAAGTTCTGTTCTTGATTTGTCTAACTCTATTGGTTCTCCTGCTGGTAATACTCTGCTTTTACCTCCTGCTGCCTGCGGTTTGAAGGTTTCATCCAAGTTTCTGGATGATTGGCGCACCTTGTATGCTATAGTATTTTCTGCGTTGTTTCAAACCATGTTTAGTTTGTTTTCATTATCGATCGCCCATCTTCCAAATTGTTCTACTATTGTCTAGCATGAGTCAGAGATTTCCCTTGCTTCTCGGAGTCTCTCACTATAGTTCTTTAGGAGGATGGTGTAGAGGATAGCATCATCAAACTCTGCCTCATATTCTAATAGTCGGAATTCCTTCCAATATGCTAAAAAGGTCTGTTTTCCTTGTTGGAGTTTCTCCAGCATGCATCTTACTGTCTCCTTAGTGTTGGGATCTCCAAATTGTTTGAAGAGTGGCACCTTGAATTCCGCGTTGATGACACATTCTCTCTGCTTTCTTCCCTCTTGGAAGGGTATGATCTATTGTCCTGCAAGTTCTCTTGGTAAAGATTCCATATAGAGAATCATGATCTCACCATGGTGCTTACGATATCCCTTGACGGCAAAATACCCTTCGCATTGTACCTTAATGTTCGTAGCTTTTCTCTGGCTTCTTCATATGTGTCTGGTTCTTTTGCTTTCAGTCATTGGATATTTCTTGGTTCTGTGTTTCGTCTTGCTGCTAGAAATGCCTGAAACTGATTGTCTGTCATTCTAAGTATGCTAGTGCCTGGTGCCGCAGTGGCCGGGGCCGGTGGTACAGTTACTACTGATCCTGATATTCTCTCGAGTCATAGGGTCCCTGCAGGATAGCTATCGACTGGTGAACCCTCCTCTAGAGTTACTAGGATTGCTACCATTAAGGTCTCTCCTGAAACGTGATCTAGGGCATCGCTAAATCCCCCTAAGTTAAGGTTTTGATCGTCAATGTCAATATCCCCTTTCCTAGCTGGATTGAAGAATGCCGTCTTGTATCGTTTAGCATTGTACTAAGTGACGCTTTGTAATACAACGATCCCTCCTCGGATAGTTAGTTCTTGGCGACGGGGAACAATACTTCTCTTCTTCCTCTGGTTCTTTCTTCGTCTTACCATAGCACTAGGCCTCTTGTAACCGGTACGGGTACTTGGTTATTTGTTTTGCTTCATATTTTGTTTTAAGTATCGCTTTGATACTTGGTTTGTTTTAAGTATCGTTTGATACTTGGTTTTGTTTTATGTTTTGTTTTAAGTATCGCTTTGATACTTAAGGAGTTTTACCAAATGGTATCGATTGATACCTTTGATTAGTTTTGTTCATGCTAGACATGAACAGATTTGTGTATTTAAAGACCCCCTGTTTCTACGATAGAAAAGGCAGACTTCGACAGACAGTATTTCAATATACTTGGTTGAATGGTTACTTCTTTGTTCCCCAGTACACCCTGGAAGCCTCCTTTAGTTCTCAGCTCTCGCCTCCTCTCTGGAAGAGCAGGCCACTTGCCGACTATCATATCTATTACCGATAACGTGATTAGCTCCTTGCGAACACGTTACACCTCTGCCTTCGTTACCAATAGTACAAGACCTCTGTCTTCTATCGTGAACTCCTATCGTAAGCTGCCTCTAACTCTTCTCCGTGAAGAGCTTTCTTCAGCGTAACTATAAATGTTGCAATAAACATCAAGATCGTAAAGGTGTTTTATATTCCATAAATTAATATGTAGAATAAGTACTTAGAATTCAATCTAATTTTATTTATACTAGAACCGCCAACTTTGGTATACTACTAGTCTCCCCCGCGCCCTATCAACTAAACTATCTAAAATACACTACCTGGGACGGTTTCTCCTCGCCACCACTCCTCCAAAATATAAATTCCAAAGTTACCACCCAAGTAGTCTCACAGGCACTCTCAGCAACTGGCACTGTCCCAGATTAACGTGTCTTCCCACCCCGCTACCCAGCCACTGTCTCATACCCTCACCTCTATCCACACCCTACACAATTTGGCCTACATATTCAATAAAGGAAACATATAGTCTATTCCAATATCCCGCCATCCTCTTGTATTGTAACCTAAGATCCAAGTATCCCTCCGCTCACACCAAACCATAAAAGGGACAGCAGGGTTCCTTCAGCAAACTATTCACCTTAGCCCACCTCAAAACTACCGATGTCTGTGTCGCCAAGTTCAGCTGGTCCTATTGCAGGTACTGAGAATACCAAAATCGATAGTGGCACACCTGCAAATACTGGGGCGGTTTATTGAAATGTTTTGCGAAGGTGGCATGTTTCTTGATTGCCGCAACGGCAATCGTGGCCCCACAACTGTGATACTCGCAATGCTGCCAGTCAGGTAAAAAGAACCACTTTTTCAGCAATGTCACAACACCCATGAAGATGCAGCCACTACTGTCGTGTCTCTTCTCACACCTGGTACAGGTCGTAGGGTCTCCTATCAAAACTGTTCACCAGTCCCTTTCCACCATCAATGTTCCATCAAAGGAGTTACCTGCCACAACCAACTCTCCATTCATAACCCCAACATGATGAGGGACTCCCAGGCCTAACCACGGATGATTCATCTACCAAGACTTCTATCTCGAGACTGCTGAATCCTTATACAAGTCTTCATTAGCAGGACACCCTCTACCATAGTGGAAGCACTCAGTCCAGTAGTGCCTGTCTTCCTTCCCATCACAGCTGTCATGGCCGACCATGCTAGTCCCATTAGAAATCCTTAACAAAATATAGTAATCTATTCGGATCAGGCCTCGGAGGTGTGGTAGTGCTTTTGGTTCCTGGACATAATAATTGTGCCCTTCCCTAGCATACCAGGTTCCACATTCCTCCTTACAGAGCTCCCGAGCCAGGGCCGCATGATCAATCCCAAAGCTAAAACCTCCCAAAGCAGGAGACATAATGGGTACTCGATATTGGCCTTAGTCTTCAGGTCAACCATCTTGTTACCATCAATCTCCACCTGACCGAAGACTCAACTGAAGCTGACATGTCAGAATGCATTCAACAGAGGTACCATGACCTTCCACAACTCAGCCGAGTCACCATCCGGAAACATATTGTCACCCATCATGAGGGCCGGCACGCAGTCCAAGAACACATGGACTGGGCAGCTTTTAGCCATATCCTGTACAGGCCTCATGGCACACACAACAGCTAACAATACGCATTCCAACATGTTCCAAGATGGAGGGACTGAGTACCAATCAATACGGGTCAGGCCCCCCTCTGAAACACCGCCCCAGCTACAGCAGCCCCCTCAGAGCATTTGGATCCGTCCATGTATATAACCACATTTGAAGATTTGCGGAGGTCTATATACAATACTCAGTGGCAAGCTGTTATCACCGCCTTGCCTTTCCCAATTAAGACAATCAGGTGGCAGGTGAGTTCCTTATCCGAAGTCTGCTAATGCGCCACCCTGCTTTCCTCCTTCAATTGTAGCCGTATTTCCCCGAACCATGAATGTTGGTCACAATATCAGTAACTGACGAACCAGCTGTAACACCTCTATTGTAGGTACCTTCCCTGAATAGCAACAGGTGGCATCCCGAACTAGGCTGATAATATGTTGTTTGCGAGCCTCATATACATTCCAAACATTGATCGGAGACAGTCGTTAACATAAATCTGAATTCACGTCGGATATGACATGTGGTCGGTTATAAACTCAAGTTCATAGTAGCCTGTTGGACTGTAGGCTGCCTGCACCAAGCGGTAAGTCTCCCACACTCCTAACCCTCCAACACTTCCAAACCTCCTCCCCAGCGCTGAAATCCTTCTCCTAACCCCTAACCCCCTTTCTAACAAATACTTTACATGAGAAGAAAGATTAAAAATACCTTAAACCTATACCCAAGAACCCGCAAGTCCTCTGAATGTAAAACCATTTCTCCAACAATTCCATCACTTCCCATGCCCTATCCACAAACCCAATCTACTGGGTCTTGAGGGCGCTGAATCCCATTCTCCGGGCTCTGGCTACATGGTTGTGCTCTGCAAATATCTCTCCTATGTGGTATCGGGTGGCCTTACTGGACTGTGCTGCTACCATAATAACCCCATCATCATTATACGAGACCACCAGCTGATGTACACCAGGGTAGTATCACATGCGTGGTCTGAATATGTCTGCCATATATCCACCGAAGAGGAACAGGGACAAGGGTGAGCCCTGAGGCACTCCTTTACTGATATGGTAGGGTCAGCAGACACATCCGTCGAAGCGAAAGCGGACCGATCGACTGGAAGTGGACTGCCGGATCCATTGGCAATGATATACGAAACACCCCCAGACTACCAAAGAGTCTGACAGCAGATTGATATCAATGTTATCAAACACCCCTTTCACGGCCATTTACAAGATTAGTATTTTGTAGCCCACATTATGCTGTAAGAATTCAAAGACTACTGCCATGGCATCATGAACCCCACGCTTCTGGCGAGACCCAAACTGTATTTCACCCAGGTCTATGCAGACAGCTAGTCTCAACAGGACCATGCATTCTGGGATCGTTGCTGGTGTTGGTAGGAGATGTATTATTATCCAAGGCTGCATCATATCATACCTGAGTTTGTCTAGCTTGGGTATAAGTACCACCTCAGCCTTATACTAGTCTGAGATATCATACCATAACCCACAGTTGACCAGGCATCTCAAAGTTGCCGTATCTCTACGTTTCCAAAGCCGTATGAAGGGATAGCCAAATTCATCCTCACCAAGGCCTGTATTCATAGGGGACCTTTCAGGGGCAATTTCCATCTCTTGAGCACTGTCCATGTCAATCTCGGAATTCTCTCAAGAGGTGAGGACGACAGGGGACAACTGTTACGCAATCAGGTCACTAATATCTGTGTGTGTAGTAGCATATGACCCATCTGGGTAGGCCATGAAGCTAAGGGTTCACTTAGCTTCCAACTTCAGTACCAATCTGAAGATGTCTGGGTCTTGACCTTTGCCTATCTTTTCCCTGATATGCTCGAATCAAGCTCTTAACAGGCATGCCCAGTAGACATATCGGGCCACTCTGTAGTCCTCTGTCTGCTCTGTTCCGTATTTGGAGTATCGATGTAGCCGGGCCACATCCAACCTCATCCTGTCAAACTCAGTTGACTACCACTTGTACCGACCTCTGCCAACGGAGGCCTGTGGGAGTGCGTCCACCACTCATCTTACTCCTTCCCACATCCTCCCATCTTTCACCTCTTGCAGAGCATCCAACCGTTTCCCAACCTACTCCCATACTGCCTTCCTCTAGGCTGGCCTCCTATGCATGATGTTGTCAGGGAGGTCAGCCGCTACTTTGAGGACGTGTACACTATGCTCGCAGCCAGCAGTGTCCAAGTACTCATGTCTTACATATGGTGCTCTGTGTAGGCATAGATCGATTCTAGAAACATCCAGGAAGGTTGGCACCTTCAGGTTGACCATATTCATATCGTAAGTTGGGGTTGTGAACCACTATTTCAGCCATCGTCCACCAATGTTATTATGGTCTGCTTTGGGGTCCCTATCTTGATGTCTAGTACTGAAGTCACCAAACACAATGTCTGGTTCTCCGAGTTCATCCAACCAACCAACAAATTGGTCCTTAGTATAGCTGGGTCGGAAGTAGACTCCGGTAAGCACTTTCTTCATCCTCTTTTCCCAATTGCCAACACTGGCACTACTTTCCCCATGCCCGACCATTTCAAACATTCCACAAATATGGGTCTGAACAAACACCTCAACACCAGACCTCATAATAAAAGAAAACAAATCGTACATATTAGCATTTATTGGTACATATAGCCCCTCCGGGTCTACCGGTAGTTCAATAATAAAAAGCAAATCAAGACACAAAAATAAATCAAAAGCCAGTGCTCAATTCCGACTACTCCTCCCCACATTTAATGTCATTATCGTAATAAGCATTAAAAGGGGGCCTCAACTGATCAACTTGGATGGCAATGGCTAGAGGCATAAAAGACACCAGTATCCTGGTCCCGGGTGGTCTAAAAGGTATGTTCCCGGCTGGGTTTGGTGGTGGCCGTGGTCTTTAATATCCCATGCACTGGGAAGCTGGATGGGTGGGATGTTCAGGTTCCTTACTGTTGGCCTTATCCAACTTTCGACTGGGGCCTTGATCTTACTTGTGGCTACTAATCGCAACTAGCCATGGTGCTGGGGACCTTCCACAGCTGCCGTGTCGTCTCCGGGTCCTCCCTGTCTTACTTCCTCGTTCCGGTTTCTTTACAGGTTCCCTAGGTAGATCCGTCTCCTACTTTGGAGTGGAGGACGATGTAGCTGGGGGCGATGACCTGACTCCTGGACACTGTTCATACCCAGTGAAGTGGTCCATTCAGTCACAGACCCAGCATTGTTTCCTAGTGTGTCCACAGGCCTGGCCTACGCCACCAGGGCATCCAGGCTTGCTACACATATGTTCCCAGGAGAAATGTACTCTAAAACTGAACCGACAGCAGGGTGGACGATCACATGGAGCCTCAAAGTGGCCAGTCTCCAAACACTTGCCACAAACCTTTAGGAGTCTATGTTCCTCAAACACCCAGACGTTGCCGGCTCCTCCTCTCAACTAGATTTTTTCCTCAGCTAGTCTTTCCTTGTTGGCCTCCTTCTTTTCAACCAAGAAGCAGATGCTATATATCGTCGCATTGGCCTGCCCCATGGCGTGGATGGATCCCATAATCTCTGGCCGGGAAACCATCACTACACTAGTATTGGATTGCTCCAAGTCAGTATGGAGGCGTTGAAAGGCTGCGCTTCTGGTCCACACTTCTACCCTCCAAATTGATCTTCATCCTGTGTCAGCAAGTGGGACTCCAGAAACAAAAATCTTCATCTTCTCCAAGTTCCTCTGAAACTGAAATTCCAGGAATGGAAATTCTCCAAGTAGGTTCAGTCTTGCCTTATAGAGCTGGTTGCCTAGTTCAGTAACAGAATATCCTACCAGGGTTAAAAAGATACAACAAATCTCAGGCTGGAAGTGCCTGGCAGGGATGTACAGAGCATTGCCCCAAATTGTTCTCTGATTGGAGAAGATCGTGTTGATCCTATTCCTAATAGCCTCGATACCAACTCCCTCTGGTAAGGCCACCTCCATGCGTGTAGCGACTGCATAGTAATATGGCTCCCCCGGGCATCTAGGGTTGGCGACGACTGTGGCGGTGCTGGTAGCGAGTTGAGTGGGTCAGGAGGCCCCTGTGGAACTCACCAGTACTCATGTCAAACGGGGACTGTCGTTATCTTGATACTGGCCATAGCTGGGGGCCCCGATTGAGCCAATGGAGCAGTAGGTGCAACAACTACAGCAGCGGTTTCCTGCCTGTCAGTGTCTCTCACCTGAGTCTTGGCTGGGGTCGCCGTTTCCCTCTTGCTTCCTGATCCTCTAGTAGCCTTTCTGCTTTATCTGGCAGCGCTGCTTAGGCGTCTACCTCGTCATCTTCCCTCCCTCTTTTCTTCCTTCCACCCATCCTCTTTTTCCCAGCGTACCAATTTGCCTTTACCTCCGCGAGCTACATGTAGGATTACCCCACTTCACTAGAAGAACTTCCAATACTAACCTTGTAGGAGGAGGCTGCTGATGTGGGGCGGGTGGAGGGTGTCCATTCTTTCTGAGCTGTAGGAGGCTTGGTCTCATAGGCCATCTGTTTCACTACCTCCATGAAGGAGGCTTTAGCAGTAGCAGGCATCATAGCAGTTTCCTTTCCCTTAATGGCAGCAGGGGGTAGTGTGGTTCCCATTAAACCAAATTGGGTATTACAGGACACCACTGAATGGAATCGTCGGTGGGGAGACAGCTTATATTGCAGTGTCTCTATCGCTTCCCATACTTGCCAACAATATCTGTCAACGCCTTCACCGCCCGTACCGGCAGGTGTACTCAGCTCCAGTAATTGACCCCACTCTCTGGTCCTTTATTACCAAATACGGCACCATTGTTCATCCAAGCCTGGACATCATGTAGCGTGTCGTCCTCACTAGATCCAGACTCATAGGAGAGGAGGGGCTGAGTGTTGCCCGAGTCACTGTCCTCTAACTCTTCCAACATGAATCCAATTATGCTACCCAAGTGGGGACCCAGAGAGGGAGTCCTACCTGTATCTAGCATTTCACATACTCCTGCCATGATTGAGTCCGTCGGAGCCACAGTGGTATCAGCTTCCTCAGGTTCAGTATGTGGAAGTTGAACCACTAAAGATATCTGGGGGTGGTGTAAAACCTCCTGTGGCTTAACAGCTGTTCTTCTAGCAAAGTCCATTCTTCATCAAAGGCCGGTAGTGACGACACCATTGCCGGAGAGGTGGTGTGGATGCTGTCACTCAGCCCAGTCGCTTTAGAGTTACGTCCTTCTTCCAAATCCATGGGAGTGTCACAAGCCAATATCACAGATGTAGGCACGACATCCTCGGTTACCAGTGGAGATAGGGGGGGTGGTATAGCCTGAATGGTCGATGGGAGACTCCCAGGTGTGGGAACGACTAGGAACCCGTGATGTTCCTCAAGTAATAGGCCTAGGAGGGGGGAAACAATCTACTTTTTCCTGCCTTCATGGACCTTGGTAGCTCTCAAAGTTTATGGCCCCAGAACCGGAGTAGTGGGTCATTTGACGGGGGATACCGACTGCATCCTGTGCTGTGTCCTAGTGGTAGGAGGGTTGTAGTCCTCATCCTCAGGATCATTTAATCTGAACTTTGGGGTCTCGTAGGGAGCCCTGTGGCCCGACAGCATCCCAGCTAAAAAGAAGGAGTAGAGGAGGCAGCCTTACGTATGGGGGCCTGGCTTTGACGCATGTGGCTTGGCGAGGAAAAGGTTTTCACGTGACACATGGTTATGAGTCACAGGTATGGTATTGTTTCACACATTGGACTTATGCAAGTCAGATGATTTATTATGTGTAAGATTTGTGATACTTTCGCACAGGGCTGAAATATGAGTCAGAGGATGTGTGCCGACAAGTATGCCTTATGAGTGTGCCTTGCGGGTATGCCTTGCGCATATGATTTAAATTTCGCACATGACCTCGTTATGAGTGCATGGGTTTTACATATATGACTCAGTCGACTCTTATCATTTGTTGATTCGGTTATGATTGGTTTATGAGTTTTTGCACAAGACTTAACTATAAGGTCATGGGTTTTAAGTATTTAACCATTTTGGTCACATAACTAGTTTGTTATAATTTGGTTTTACACATGTGACCATTTTGGTTTACTTGAGTATGGGCGGAAAGAACACTACATAAGAAGGCCGATGCGGCCGAGGACGATAGGTTCTTCACTCTTTGTTCAAACTGCTTTTCCTCCTTCGTTCACCCCGTGTCTGTAGCGAAGGTTCGGTATCGATCCAAGCAGAACCCATGATTTCTATCTTACCTTAGGCTTCAAGTCTTTAAATTTGAACACCTGTCAGGAACTTCATTGTTATACCTCCTCCTACGTTTGCTGGAAGACTTTTCTTCCTTCTACCTATCCTTGTGGTTTTTCACTACAGTCACCTTGTCACATTGGTAGTGGCTAAGTGAGCCTCCCCCCACTCGGCCACGTCCGCTCTACATTCGTCTGTGGTTCCGTCTCATGCCGTCAAGAAGAACTTCACCCTAGCATCCGAAGTCTCTCGCCTTTGGCATTACATCTGTCCTTTCTCAGCAATTACATCACGCTGGAAAAGAGATATTGGCCTTGTCGCCTGCCCTCGAAGATGAACGTGCTAATAATCGCAGTTATCTCACAATGTTAGTGGCATAAGTTCCCACTGTTATCTCCTCTTCGCCTATCCCCTTGGTTGCTTCGGTTACTATGGTGGTCACAGTTAGGAGGAGTGGGCTTGACGCTGAGTGTTCTCAGGGTCTAGCAGAGGAGCTCCCTGGGGGGAATGCTATACCACCAGGTATCCCGGCCTCTCCTGGAGCTTCAATTGTGGTTGGTAGTATGGGTAGACTGGTTCTTGATTCGTTGAGGCCAGTTGAGGTGCTTGCTTCTGGTGTGTGTGGAGTGGATCCCGTTGTGGTGCCACCAAGGCCAGCGGTATCACCCACTTTGCGGGGGAAGGTACCTGAGTCCTCTTTGGCTAAGCCCATGGCTGGTCGCGGTAATGTCTCTGGTGGCATCCCTCCTCTAGCTGTGGATGGTGTTGAGGGTAGCCCGTTCACTCTGGTTACTAGACCTGCACCGATAGGTGAGAAGAGGAAGAAAAATAAGAAGTGCAGAATCAACAAGACCAGACCTTACCTGTACCGCTTATCCCTGACTCGGAAGGGTCATCAACTTCGCCGGTTCGCTATTGTAAACCGGCTACTACTGAGTCTGCTGTGGGTTTGCCACCTGTGGAGCGAGTGGAGGAGTTAGAGGAAGAGTTGAATACCTGTACTTGTTTGGTCAAGTACCGGCAACTTGGGGACTATCTTCTTCTGGCTACTTCCATCGAGGTTTTTGGGCTACACTGCCAGTGTGGTGCCCCCCTGCTTCTATATGATGGTTTATACCCCCTCGGCTAGGGAGCCTTTTGCCTTATAAGTCGGCTTTCCCACAGGTCTACACCCTTTGGATTTCGGTGTTTCTTTTATTTGGGAATGAGGGATAGGTGCCAGGGTGGTCAGTGGGATGTCTCGCCATCATTGAGTGGGGGCACTTGGGTGGGTTTCTACTCTGGAGGGGGTTTTTCAGGGGTCACATTCAGGTAGCAGTAGTGGAATTTTTGTATTTTGTGCGAGTAGCTTAGCTGGTAGGTAGGCTTGGCTGAGGAGTACTGTTCTTTACCGTTGATGGCTTTGTATTTAGTGTTAGTGGTGGGTCATGGCGTGAGCATGTTTGAGGTACGGGGTTGGAGGTGTAGGAGGTTTGTAGCTAGTAGTATCTGGGATGTGACAACTAGGGGGCGCGGCCCTGGGACTCATCATAGGCCAGTTATGGCGGTACCAGTTTAAATAAAATTTGATTGAATTCTAAGAACTTTTCCTACTTATTCCTTCAACGAATATAAAACCCTTTACAATCTTTATCTTTATCGCAATGTTATCATTACACCAAGGAATGTTCGTCATGACGAAGAGTTAGAGAAAGCTTACAATATGTGTTTTCAATAGAAGCCAGAGGTCCTATACTATCAGTAACCTAGGCATCGGCCTAGTGCTATCGTAAGACGAAGAGAGAAAAGAAGGAAAAGAGAGGAATCATTTCCCATCGCTAAGAACAAACTATACAAGCAGGGATCATTACGCTGGAGGAGAAAAATGGACATCTTGCTTTGGACCGCCCTAGTGAGGGGAGGAGTAGCAGACCATGAACTTGCCTCCTACGTAGCCATAGCTGAGCCACGCGCAGCTGGCAGTACAGAGGATTGAGGAACGACCACCTGAGAGTCTATAGGGGTTGGGGGGTATGGGGGCTGTAGAATATTACTAGCCATGATCAGAGTTGAACCAAACAAAGAGTCTAGTAGTAGAGTCTTTATTCAAGCCACAAGTGGCTGAACAGCGTCTCCAAATTAGGAGACCCCATACCACAACTGTAACGTGTTCGTAAGGTACTAATTTCTTTATCAGTAATACATACGATAGTTGGCAGGTGGCCTGCTCTTCCCGAGAGGAGGTGAGAGCTGAGAACTAAAAAGGGCTTCGAGA
This sequence comes from Tuber melanosporum, assembly GCF_000151645.1. Classification (NCBI taxonomy): domain Eukaryota; kingdom Fungi; phylum Ascomycota; class Pezizomycetes; order Pezizales; family Tuberaceae; genus Tuber; species Tuber melanosporum. The sequence continues at coordinate 40,892 of NW_003298765.1, forward strand.
GTGTACTGAGGAATAAAGAAGTAACCGTTCAACCAAGTATATTAAAATACTGTCTGTCGAAGCCTGCCTTTTTTATCATAGAAACAGGCAGTCTTTAAATACACAAATCAGTTCATATCTAGCATGAACGAAACTAATTAATGGTATCAAGCGATACACTTTGGTAAAACTAATTATGTATCAAAGTAATACTTAAAATAAAACATAAAACAAAGCTAAGTATCAAACGATACTTAAAACAAACCAAGTATCAAAGTAATACTTAAAACAAAACATAAAACAAAACTAAGTATCAAATGACACTTAAACCAAACCAAGCATCACAGCAATAGTTAAAACAAAATATAAAACAAAACTAAGTATCAAAGTGATACTTAAAACAAAACATAAAACAAAACTAATAACCAAGGACCCGTACCAGTTAAATTCCCCAAAACAAAGCAATGGTTTAAACAAAAACCTAATAGTCATCAAAAGCGGAGTCTGAGAAACTAAAGGCTTCAGTTTCCGCTATCAGCTCTTCATCATAAGTGTTATACCAGGGACAAGAAGAAATCCTAAGAAAACATTTAGACTCAAAGAAATGCAGATCACAGTAGTCATGAATACCAGATGTATGCTGTGCATCTACCCAAGTATTATCACAATCTGGATAGTATTCTATCCAGCTGATGGCGAAATAGTCTTCATGTTGGATAACATGGCGGTTTAACAAGAGTTCAACAATCTGTTGTCACAGCCTCACATTGACTTCCACGTAGTTTGACATCTTTATGGTATTCGGATGGAGGATGGTGGTCAAATAAGGTTGTGGAGAGCCTGCTCCAAAGCTTGATTTTCCTCATCACTCCTTTCAAATTCCGACTCAAAATATAATGCCCAAAATCCATCCCTTGACTCGAGTTCCACATGCTATTGCTCAGTCTCCAGCATCGTAGGTGTCCAGCATATGGTGATGTAATTGATCGTCGGGAGGATGGATTTATTTGGCATGTTATCTTTCCACCAGTCATTCACCATATCCATTGCGTACTCTAGTCCTTTTAGCGGTTCCCAGCTGTTCTCGCTCATCAGGTATCCTTTGTATTTGACCAGGAACTGAATATTCCCATACCACAAGCGGTGGTCTCTGATTTCTTTATCTTCTCATTCTTCTTTCTTATCAACAATGATAGGTGCAAGTCTAGAGTGAGTTCTTCCAGGGAACTTCGAGTCATCATTTGGGTGGAATCATTTGATAGCAGAGGCATGGAAGACTGCAATATTATGGCGGTACATGCATTCATCCATCTGGACAGGGTAGTTTTCAGTATGCTTGTCAAAGGATAAAACCTTAAAGGGTCCTCGCCATCGGGGTTGTAGTTTCTTGCTGCCTCCAACACTGGTAATGAACATGTTTCCATGTACCATGAGCATATCACCTAGTGGAATAGGGACATGTTTGAGTTGTCACTTCTGAGCAGCTGTGGTGCTTCGGAATCATGCAGCTTTAACAGCTTGGAAGGCATCATTCCGAATTGCTTGGTGGCGGTTTAGGTTGTTAGGCAGAGACAGCTTAATAGACTACAAGATTGTCTAGGCCAATCGAGATACGTTTTTGTAGATGGAGATTGTCTAGGAAAGCTCGGACTTAGCTCGTTTCGTTTGTGACTACTAGGAGTGAAGTAAAGTAGGTAAAGTAGGGTAAAATCGTAAAAACAATAGTATATTGGTAAGGTCTCTTCTCCATTGCTTGATGATGTCTAAAGCTTGGGAGTGTCATGAATGTGGCTTGGCATGAAAGAGATTTTCATGTGATACATGGTTATGAGTCACAGGTATGTTATTGTTTTACACGTATGACTCATTGGGGTGATATGATTTGTTATGTGTGGGATTGGTGATGCTTTCACACATGGCTCAAATATGAGTCATGGGACGCGCGCCTGGTGAGTATGCCTGACAAGTGTGCCTTGCAGGTAAGCCTTGCGCATATGATTTATGTTTCGCTCATGACCTCGTTATGAGGTCATGGGTTTCGTGCATATGACTCACTCGAGTCATATGACTCATTTATTGTGTTATGATTGGTTCATGAGTTGTTGTACATGATCTCGCTATGAGGTCATGGGTTTTGAGCATGTGATCACTTTGGTCACATGACTAGGTTGTTATCATTTGATTTTGCACATGTGAACACTTTAGGTCACATGACTACAGGCGGGAAGAATACTATATAAGGAGGCTGATGCGGCCAAGGAGGATAGATTCTTCATGCTTTGTTCTATGTACTTTTCCTACTTATTACTTTAATGAATATAGAACATCTTTACGATCTTTATCTTGATTGCAACGTTATCGTTACGCCAAGGAAAGCACTTTACGAAGAAGAGTTAGAGACAGCTTATGATAGGCGTTCCCAATAGAAGACAAGGGTCTTGTACTATCGGTAACGTAGGCAGAGGCCTAGAGCTATCGTAAGACGAAGGAAGAAGAAGACAGAAATGAGAAGTATCGTTCCCCGTCGCCAAGAACTAACTAACCAAGGAGGAATCATTTCACGGAGGTACTTCAATATTTATATTCCACATCTGAGTGTTCACAGACTACATCTATTTATCATACAGCTATGTACTTCTTTAATTGTAATTCACAATGTCGAGTTTTCTTCCAAGCTGCAAACACCTGTAGACCCTGAAAACCATCACACCCTTTTCAGCAATTACGATATTTCTTCTTAGGAAACGTACTGTTTCTAATAGTAATATCCCGATTAGCAGAGTCTTTAGACTTATGGGCTAGTTCTTAAGTCGAACTGAGTTGGTTCCAATTGTCTTCACCATTGATAAAATGATCAGTTTTATCCATAGCTATATCTGCAAAGATGGTCATCATTACAAACATCATAGGTCATCTGACTCCCATCCTTTGTAACTCCATACCTAACCTCTAGAATTTCTCTGAATGACTTCCTATCCACTCGCAGGAAGCTATTCCACAAGATTGGTAATTAATCCCTCGGTGGGCAACCCGTGGTTGCTTTCTGGGTAATAGGTTTCAGTAACCATTGTAGTATTGAGGATTACCCCATAATTACGACGTGTTTTGAAACCCCGTTGCAACACTCCGGGAAGTTCGTTGGCTTCTTTGGTAGTGTACTTTGGAGTTCTAGACCCTTCTGATAGATGTAAGTGTATTGGTCTCTAGTAGAGATCCTTTACCATTTGATACCATCTCTTCGTGCGAAATCGGCCCATTACTTACAGCCAATGCCAAAGGTATTATGTCTTTGGAGCGAGGTAACTCTCTGGGTGGTTGATGGAATCACTCCGTCCCACTTCCTAGGCCTTGCCAAAGGTCACCTCTCATATACCTCGTGAACAAGATCCGGTCGGACAGACGGCGGCGACGTATACGGTGTTATTCTAACACCTTCACTTATGTGGTAATATAGTCACAGGACGCGACTGAGATTGATATATATGATGACGCGCGGGCCCTGTAAGGGAGCTGGAGGGGGGTGTTGGAGACCAGAGATTCCGATTCCAAGTGGGGTTAGCCGACCTAGGGTGGTTCCCAGGTATCGGGTTCTGGTATTCTTAACAGTTTAGGTAGTCATCGGTGGCAGAGACTCAGGAGTTCTTAAATAGAGTTGTAGGTAGGAGGGAGTATTGGCGGCCAAAGATTGCCCTGTATAAAGACATTCCTAAGGTATCTGAAAGTCCGGCATTGATATATGCGGCGAGCTCAACGAGGGCTGGTTCCCAGTTGGTTTGTCATTCATTGATCATGTTCCTAATTCCGGTTTTGACTTCGCTCATTGTTCCTACTGCTTGGCCATTAGTCTTGTGATATCCAGGAGCAACTATAATATGGTTTATTCCGAGGCAGGTCAAGGTTTGCTTCCAGAACCTGCCAGTGAAATCGGAATCAGCATCACTGACAATAGATAATGGCTATCCATGGTTGGTGAATAGGGATCGTTGGAGGTTATTCCAGGTGTGTTGGGAGGAATCAGTAATCTTCATTGGTATCAACCATGTATATCCAGAAATCCGATCCACAGTTGTTGGTACTAGGTACCAAGAGTTACTCATGGGTGTTGGGGTTGCGCAGTAGGGTTTGGCATACACTAGGGAGCGAGGCTTGGCACACATGTATTTCTCTTAAGTAGCAGTGTCGTAGCTAGGAAATACACAAGTCATTCTTTCACCACAATGCGCACACTACAGGTTATGAGCCTCTGTGCTTACAATTGACAGGACCAGTGTAAAAGCAATCGTCTACAGATTTACAGCGTTTCTTTTCTGTCTTCCTCATCATCATTATTTTATTTTATCTTTTATCCTCTCTTTTCACGGTTTTTACACGGCAAGAGAGTGTTTGGGCCCACTATCTAGATTAAAAATGTCACAACTACTAGATATACAATTGGCTGGACGTCCAAAGTTTTCTCTTTTGGGGGACAACAACTTCAGCCCATGGTGGCAGCGCATATCTGATCAGCTGAAAGAGGTGGATCTATGGTGGATTGTTTCTGTGCAGGAGGTCGCCCCAGACGGAACTGGTATAGATGCAGCGGCAGTCGCAGCGTATGACAAGTGGCTTCTGCGATGCTTTCGAATCACGGTGAAGATTCGCAATACAATGGAACCTTACATTTATGCCCAGTACGCATCAGACACCTACGGCGAGAGCCCCAAGGCACTCAGGGACAAGCTAGCGGAAGGCTACCGCAAGGAGCTTGGTCTCGAGCTCTACTATTTCCACAGGTCGCTGTTCAATTGCACTCTAGAGACACACGGGACAGTGGTAAAATACATCCATGCAATCGATAGGATTATCGAATGCCTACGTGAAGCCGAGGAAATCATCAAGGCACGTGAGAAGACATTCTACTTGCTTAATGGACTTCCTGCATCTTGGCGTAAGTAGCGGGACCTGCAGGCTACAGTAGTGAAACCTAATCAACACGACGAGCTTATCTCAGCTATCAAAGCCCGTGAAGCGAGCCTCAATTGTGACCGGGAGGCCACAAACGATACAGTCCTGGCTGTTGGTAGCAAGGATTGTAGGGGTGGAACTAGATCTGGATATGGAAGAAGCAAAAAGGTTGAATGCAGTCTTTCCCAGGGGAGGAGCAGGCGCGATATGAATAAGACCTTAACCTGCTTTTACAGTCAGAAAAAGGGACACAAACATAATGAGTGCAGGAAGATGAGGTCTGATCGGGCGAGCAGGGTGGAGAAGGATAAGGCGAACACACTCACCTAGTCGATGGTAGAGTCTATATCGGGTACGTGAGCCAATCGATATTCACGGCCTTCAGCTCCCTCACATTTCCCGCAAGCCAAGGCCAATGGCTGTTGGACAGTGGTTGCAGCACTCATGCTATCGGGATGAGGAAGTATTTTTCACTATACTCCTCTATTGTGCCTGGAGAACACAAAATACGAGTCACCAATAACATGGAGATCGACGTACTCAGGACAGGTGAGATTACACTCCGTGTATGAGATCCAAGAACTAAGTGTGGTAAGAGTTTAGTAATTCCAGGTGTTCGACACGTACCAGAATGTGGAAGAACAGTTTGCTGTCTGTCTCGCTACTGCGCAGTTCAGGTTACTTTCCCAGCTCGATTTTCACAGGACAGGGGGAGCCTCTCGCCAGACAACGGACAGATTGGACATCCCATTCGAGGGGGTCAATGGAATCTACGTTCTATGAGAAAACTCAGTGGAAGACAAGGAACAAGCGATGGCTCTCGAGCAGAACATGGCAGACTCTGAGAAAACTGGGGCTCGACAGGCAGCCCTCTGCCATTTTTGTCTCACGCACTTAGGACTTGACGTGGTGTACAGACAGTCAATGGAACACAACGCCATACTACGACTACGGGTGGTGCCGCGTTGTGTGTATACTGGATGCGTCTATGGAAAGATGATATGGAAACCTTTTTATCTTTGCCGGCTTGCTCACCAGCATCCAGGGTACTTGAGATCATTCATAGTAACATAACAGGACCGGTGAGTCCTAACCCGTTCGGGAGAGCCGTCTATCTTGTTATGTTTACAGATGAGTTCACACGGTTCAAGGTCGGATACCTCATCAAACGAAAGTCTGATGCTTTGAAATGCTTTAAGGATTACAAGGCACAGGTGGAGAAGCATCATGGAATGCCGGTACGGAGACTACGTACTGATGGTGGGGGTGAATATACCTCCAACGAGTTCACCCATCTCCAGCAACAGGAAGGAATCGAGGTGCAGCGCACCACGCCTTATATGCCATAGTCAAATGACATGAGGGGGTGGGCCAACCGGATGATCATCGGAATGACACAAGCTCTTCTGCATGCAGTTAGCGCATCCAAGGAGCTAAGGAGTGAGGCTACAATCACTGCGATCTACGTAAGGAACAGGCGGCCCTGGTGGGCTCTTGTATGCTGACGAACACCCTATGAGATGTGGTTTGGGAAGAAACCGTCTTACGACAATCTACACGTCTGGGGATGCGTCGCATATGCTCAGGTCCCCAAGGAGAAACGCAAGAGGTTGAAGTGGACAGCCCAGAAATGTATGTTCGTTGAGTACACTGGCACAGCGCAGCAGTATCGACTCTACGATCCAAAGAAACTGCAGATAATTCTCTCGCAGGACCTGGTTTTCGAGGAGGCTATGTCATATTACCCAGTCGAGCCCAGCAATGGGATGCCCCAGGCACGGTTTTACGCCCCTATAGTCCAGCCATTGGACAAACATCTGGCATGGGGAGACGCATTTGATGGAGAGGAAGGTGACTGCGAGATGCCGGACCACCACCAGTCTGAGTCTAATGAAGAGACGGAAGATGGGGAGGATAAGGATGGGTCAGCGGATGAAGTTAGAGAGGAAGTGGTCCAAGCCCAAGTACCCGGGCCGGAAGCAGGTAGGAAGGCTCTGAGGATGGCATGAGAGCTGGAGGCTGATAGGGATAGCAGCGTCTGGGACACACGCAAGGGGAAGCTACCAGTGGTACATGAAGAGAGACGAAGAAGGAGTCACGGCGCGAGTCAGGACATCGGACACTCAGCCAACGCCATGATCGAGACGGTCTACATGGTCGAGATGGGTCCCACGAGCTACAAGGCAGCAATGGACACCTGAGAGGTGGAACTGTGGCAAGCCACGGTTGACTCCGAATGCACATCAATAACGAAAAACAAAGTACTCACCTTGGTGAATAGTGATCCAGACAGGAAACACGCAATCACGACAAAGCTGAGACTCTAAAGCAAGCTCAATCCATAGGGAGAAACAGCCAGATACAAAGCAAGACTGGTCGAACAGGGATTTTGGCAAACAGAGTGTCTAGATGTTACCAATAACTTTGACCCTGTAGCAAGTCATGCTAGTGTGCGGATTGTGCTGGCTGTCGCAGGGGCATATGGATTCGCACTACATCAGATGGATGTAGTAACAGCCTTCCGAGGTAGTAAATTGAAGGAGGAAGTGTATGTGAAACTCCCATACGGGGTTCTTGGGTAACCACGGCTGGCGTGTCTCAACCACAGCATGTATGGTCTGAAGCAGTCACCACCATGCTGGTACTCTACAATGGATACGTTTCTGGTTACGAAACTTGGATTCCAGCATAGACGGTTCCAGTATTGCATCTACACACAGACAAATGGAACGATGCTCGCCCTCTACATGGATGACCTGCTGATCGCAGGGGAGTCTTCAACAGTCCTGGACGTTCGCAATCGGTTGAAGACCGAGTTCGAGATGGTGGACCTGGGTGAGGTCACTCACTTCCTTGGAATGGCCATATCAAGGGACATGAAGGAGAGGACAGTCTACATCATGCAGGAGGGATATATCGAGTGCATCCTGGGGAGGTTCGGGATGCGCACTTGCAAGCCAGTAGGAGTACCGATTGAAAGAGACGAACCAAAGGCAGGCACCGGGGACGATGAACAATGTGAGAAGGCACTCTATCAACAACTGATTGGAAGTTTAGGCTGCATAGGGATGGGGCCGTCCGGATATCGCGTTCGCGGTTTCTTACCTTGGGCGGTTCAGTGCAGATCCTATGGCCCACTACTGGGCTGACGCAAAAAGGATTTTACATTACCTGGCAGGCACCAGACATCTCAGGCTCAGTCTAGGGAGAGTGAAGTTGACTCAGTTGATGCTTCACGGCTTCGTGGATTCAGACTTTACCGTGGATACCAGTTCCTTGAAATCGACCACTGGATACACACTTCTTCTAAGTTCAGCAGTCATTCGGTAGCATTCGAGACGACAGTCTATTACAGCTACAAGTACAGCAGATGCGGAATTCATTGTGCCGGCTTCAGCAATTCAGGCACTACTATGGTTTCGCGAACTTGTGAAAGAAGTCACCCAATCAACCCTCACGACGAGCGTACTCTACAATGATAACCAGGCGTCCTTATATACGTTTAAAGACATCCCTTATAAACCTCACTCTAAACACATTGGCGTTTGGGTCTGTCAGATTAGAGAGGTCATAGAAGATGGAAATGAGGTGGTTATGGAATACTGTAGGACGGAGGATATGTTGGCGGACGGTTTGACAAAGCCCATGGTGGGGACTGGGGATGCAATGTTTGTTAAGCTGTGTGATTTGCGCTGATTATGGGTAGTATATAAGGCACAAGATAGTATGAAAATAAGTTTATTTAGTATATTTTGTTTTACTGCACTTAGCTCTAGAGTCTTGATGAGATAGCACCGGTAGGGGGAGTGTTGACACTAGGTACCAGTAGCAACTCATGGGCATTGGTGTTGCGCAGTAGGGTTTGGCATATGCTAGGGAGCGAGGCTTGGCACACATGTAGTTCTCTTAAGTAGGGGCGTCGTAGCTAGGAAATATACAAGTCATTCTTTCACCACCACGCACACACTACAATAGTTACCAAGATAGTGTCACATCCGGCGGACTTGTTGAATGGTCCTGCGCAATCGATTGCATAGGATTCGAATATTTCGCAAGGTAACTGAAGGGTCTGTGCTTTCCCTTCAGGGAGTTGTGTTCGTTCCTTATATGCCGGGCAGAGTTGGAATTGTTTAACGAAATTGTGGAAGTCCTTCACATTTCAGGCCAGTAAACATATTCTGAGACATATTGGAGGTTATGGTCTGCACAGTGGTGTCCTGTGTTGTGGATTTCGGAAATGACATATTCACTAATAGTCATTCCATTGAACATATATGGCCTTTCAGGATGTACAGGCAATGTTCACCATAATGCGTGCTGGTATAGACCAATCCCTTAGATATGTTGTAGGGAGCAAGGTCTTCATGTCTGGAGCTATCCATAGCTTTGAAGTAGATCGAGTCATGGCTGTATCCTGCTATCATTTGGATTCGGAGAGAGGAGATTAATTCTTCTGTAGTTAATCAAACATCTCATTCATCATCAATGAGAGATCCTCTTATCAGTTCAATAGGGGCTTCCTCTTCTTCAAAGGTTTCATAGAGTTGTCAGAAATGCTCGGAAATCGTGGGAGGTATGATAGAAACAATGGTTTCATTGTTGTAAACTCATCAGGGTCCACCATACAGTGGTCGTGAATTGGGTATGGGGGGAGAGGATGGCGGAGCTGACTGCGGAGGGTGTAGGTAAGATATTGCATTCAGGTAGGCTGCTGCTTGTTAGAGTTCTTCAAGGCCTTGGTGCCGTCTTGCAATAGGATTAAGGACAAGGGGAGGTTAGGTTGATCCATCTTCATTCATTGTCTATTCTGCTCCTTCTGCAGTGTCGAAACTGGAATTTTTAGAATCGTCAGCAGATACACAGTATGGCCACTGGTATCCATTGCCGAATCCAATCCCAGTCTAGTGAAAAGGGCAGGTATCGAGGTAACAGTGGGACCAGTGGAGTCTGCTTTGCTCAAGCTCGTGAGGTGGTGTGCCGCGGAGCATGCAATTATATTTCCATTTATCATAGATATCTTTTCCTTGTTTTGTTCCCGCAGCTCTGTATATCGTGTAAGAGAAAGGATTGGAGGGAGAGGCAGTACTAGCTGTTGCCATCGATAGTTCTAGTTCATAGGAGATATCGTCAGGACTATCTTCGCTTTGTCTTGAATGGTCATGAATAAGAGGAGGGTATTTGAGTTCTTGATTCTCATATAGGTGGAAGAGAGCTTCAGCTAAATCATTGGTTCTTCACGGGGTATAGACGATTTTTGCATCGTATTTACTTATTTCTCCTATCCATCACATTCTTCTCCTTCCAGGAACCTTTTCCATTTTAATCTTAGTAAGGGGCTGGTGGTCGGTGACAATAGTAAAGGTATTGCCCATCAGAATGTGGTTAAAAGCAGCGAGAGCATCAATCACAGTAAGGGCTTCCTTGTTTGTCGTTCTATAGTTCATTTGTGAATTAGTGAACTTCCTGCTGTGTAATGCCGCCGGTCTTGCCGCTTTATGAGAGGGTTCTTGTCCAACCCATGCTCCAACTCCAACGTCCGATACATTAGTAATCAGGCATATCAGGTCTGGCTTACTGTAGTTAATACGTCGTATAGTATTGGCGTTTTTAATCAATTCCTTGATGTTAGTAAAGGCTTGGTCATGAGTGAGGGTCCAGACAAATTCTGCATTGCCGGTAAGGTCCATGAGTGTCGCTGTCATGGTGGCATTGTGTGGTAGGAACTGGGATATATAATTCACTAGTCCTAAGAATCACATGAGTTTCTTTTGATTTCATGGTCTTGTCTATTCTGTTAAAAAGATATCTTTCCAGGGACTGCATGTATTCCTTCATTATATATCACATGTCCAAGGATATCAAGTTTATCAGCACACAGGATTGATTTGTGTCTGCTAGCGCAGAACATAGCTTCCCTTAGTTTGGTACAAACCAAACCTATATGGTAGGCATGTTCTATGTCTGAGTTCGACAAGATGAGAATATTATCAATGTAAACTCAGACAAAATGGTGGAGGTATTCGCTTTGGAGGTTTTCCATTATTCGTATAAAGGTGACGGGTGGGTTGCGATTACCTTGTAATATAACTTGGCTAATGAAACTCGTGAAGGGTATTTTGAAACTGTTGTAACATTCAGATTCCAGATCTAATGATATTTGAATATCTGTATTGCTTAGATCAATCTTGCTTCAGAATCTAGCCCGTCTGATGGCATTGAGGATTTGAGTTTGGTTTGGGATAGCGGAGCTGTCCATAACTGTGTTTTCATTCCGTAGTTTGAGGTCAACCAAGGGGCGGATTCTTTTGCCATCTGTTTTGGGTTGAACAAACATTGGAGCGGCGTCTGGGGCTTCTGCTCAGTTGATGACTCCTCTTCTTTGTTGTTGGTTGATCCAGTCACATAGTGGGCTTTTGTATGCATTAGGAATAGAGTAGGTAGGTTGGTTCTTAAGATTAGAGGGGTCTCGAAGGTGGATGTGGTGGTTTACCTTCCTCATAGGTGGTAGTTCTTCAGGAATCTGATCAGGGAAAATATCAGAGTACTCATCCAATAGGTATTGGGCAGTTGCTTCACAGACTGCAGCTCAGCACTCTCCGCTTGTTGGCTTGTAAGAGACTCTGACCTTCTGATCTGGGAAATCAATGGTTGACTCCCCAGACCTGATTACAGCTTTGTGGTGATTCAGGAATGGCATCCCTATCAAGGCATCTTATTTGACAAGGTTTCCAACTAGCATTTCCTGTCGGGGTAGGATGGCAGAACAGAGTCGAATAGTTGCGCTGCAGGTTTTATCGCTTGTTGATCGTGATCTCTTTACTGCCATATTGAGTGGTATGGGTTGGTTAAGGTCTCTAGTTGGGAGTCTATGGATAGAGATAAAGGCATTGCGGATCATGTCTCTTCAAGTCGTGCCAGTGTCGAATAGGATGCTTGCCTCCTTACCATTGATCAGGATAGTACCTTCTAGGATGGTGAGTGTTTTGAATGTAGTAGGAGGTCGGACACTATTGCATTCCACATCGATATATCCGATATGGATTTCCTCATATTCATTAGGTTGGGTATCATCACTAATGCTCTCAATATTGTTGGCTGATCCCTTTTGCTTAATTGCGTTCCCTTTCTCATTCTTCGTAGGACAGTTCCTTGTCATATGTCCTGTTTTTCCGTATTCAAAGCATTCTCCTTTCTGTCATCTTAACTCTTTGGAGCATTTTGATTTCATTTTGAAAACTTTTAGAGTATCTTCTTCAGAGTTGTTGGAGGGCTTGTGTCATGGTTGCCTATTACTGCTAGAGGGTGTCTGAGTCTGGTATGCCTTGGTTTCATGGAGGATGGCATCCTTTCATTCTGCTCTTGCAATTATTATTGCAATATCGTCTTGGTCTTCCTAGAGTGTTTCTACCTCTCGCTGGAGGGCTGGATGCATAGTATCATAGAATCGTGGCTTAAGGATGTAGTTGGAAATGCTTCCTTTCTTCATTCGGTCCTTATACATCCATAGACCCAGACCTACATCTGTGATTCTCTTAATATTCATTCCATTAACTTGCTGGAGCTGGTTGAATTTGTTGTATAGGAGGTTGTTGGTGATAGAGGATTGGAACCGGCCTTTCAGGTAATCGAGAACAGTGGATCCTCTTAATCTGACATTTCCACCGTAGTCCTGATAGCATGGGTAGTATGTGTTAGTTGCCTTTCCTTTGTAGAATGATCCAATGTATAGTCTAGTTGTAGGGTCTTCTACATCTTTCCCATGCAGGAGAAGATAGTGTGTCTGTTCTGTCGCCCATCGGTACAAGGCTTCAGGTTTGAGGTCCTTTCCTTCTCCTGTAAACTTTACTGGGAGGTGGAGTTTAAACTTAGGAGGTTCAAATACTGTGGGTACTTCCTCTTCTTCAGGCCGAGCCCGAGACTTTCCTCCTCCAGAGGGCCCACCTCCTGTACTAGCCATGTCTGATTCGCTACTTGATTCAGGGTCAATTAGAGGTTCAAAGGAAGGCTTCTTTGCTGGAGTAGAAGGAAATTCTCCTAGAGGTTGTATGTCTTCCATGTTGGCATGTTCTCCAGGTACCTTAACAGAGTGCTGGGGTTGTTTCTTTCTTGTAAGGTCTTGTTGTCGGATTTGTTTCCCACTCCTGGTCGTCAATAACTCTATGTTGCATTGGAGATGAAGCCAAATGTGACGTGTTTCTGCCGCTTCTCTCTACTAGCATTCTGAGGTCAATATCGATAAGTTGATCAGGCCTAAATCCAGCAACAGATTCTTAACCACTGGCTGAGGTTAAAAAAATGTAATGTATTCGCAAGGTGCTAATCACATTATCGGTAATAGATACGATAGTTGGCAGGTGGCCTGCTCTTCCCGAGAGGATATGAGAGCTGAGAACTAAACGAGACTTCGAGGGTGTATTGAGGAATAAAGAGGTAACCGTTTAACCAAGTATATTAAAATACTGTCTGTCGAAGTCTGCCTCTTCGATCGTAGAAACAGGAGGTCTTTAAATACACCAATCTGTTCATATCTAGCATGAATGAAACTAATCAAAGGTATCAATCGATACACTTTGATAAAACTAATTAAGTATCCAAGTGATACTGAAAACTCAATTTAAAACAAAACCAAGTATCAAACGATACTTAAAACAAACCAAATATCAAAGCGATACTTAAAACAAAACATGAAACAAACCTAATAACCGAGTACCAGTATTGGTTACAATAACCTCCACCTTATTCATCCTAGCAATGCTTGCATCAGCGACCATTTGCTGAACTAAATCATCAAACTGGGGGTTCACCGCGTTCTGACACGCCTGACAGTGGTGAAACTGTAGGAAACTAGAGTTTCCTTTGAGTGCAATGCATAACTCTGTAGTTGTGGAGATAAGGCCACAGTCGGCCTCAATAGAAGGTCCAAGCAACAGGGCTGCCTGGGTTGTCTCAAGCGAGGAGGAGGGGTTGGAGTCTAACTAAATAGGGAATGACATCCTCAAAAGGGGGGGGAGAATCCGTGGAAGAGGAGGCTGTCGAAGACACCATTCTCACTCAAACTACACTCCATGATTACCGGGACCAGGCCATAGATATATCAAGCTGAAGTGACTTGTAAGCGAGAACAACTAACTTCTGAACGACCGCCTGAAACGATAAACACACACAAGTAACAGTAGATGAAGTATTTATCGCGAGAGAAATAAGGTAAAGTATTAGTTATACTCACTTCCGACACTGAGTACAAGAAGTAGGAAAAGTATGTAGAATTCAATCTAATTTTATTTAAACTCGTATCGGTAAAACTTGCATATAACAAGCCCCCACTGATACAGGGATACCGCTAACCAGTATACCACTAATCCCAGGCTGACTAGGTCTACGGCCACACACCTACCATCCTGGAGTCATGCCCGCACGGAAACTAATTACAAGACCATCAAACAACCCAGCACCTACTGCAATCCAAGTCTGTAGCCCCTCTGGTACCAAGCCAACCAGCACTAAGCTTGGCCGAAGCCGAGCAAAAGACTGACCCAACTAGGTTCCTCATCCAACCAATATAAAATCACTACTGCTCAGTCCAAAAACCATCCTACAAAAACCTCCAGCACAGTAGAAAACTAACAAAGTCCAAACTAAACCTACAGGTGATATAATGGTAGAGAGGAGGCAACCAACATGTCCACCACTCATACCCATACGCCAGGCTGTCGACTCAATGAACCCACTTTGCTAGTTGCCTCCAAAAAGGTGTCGATGGGGAGGCCCTGCACCTGCTGCTGATTCTCCCAACAAAATATTATAAAAATAGGAAATACATAGAGGTAGTAACAGACCAAGAAGGTCAGTGGGGCCAACCTCCCACTCGTGATGCCATGCCTCCTCCTGCCTAACCCATAGCTAAACCAAACAAACTAAACAAATCCCACAAAGCTCAGTGCACAAGACCCAAACAAGTCCAACCAGGTAGTGGCAATCCACTATCCGCACAGGTGACCATCAGCCAGCCAGTCCGTCAGGGAGCTTTACAGCACACAGCAGCTTCGCCTAACGGCCCAGGCCGGGCCGGAAACATTTAATTAGACCTCACCTAACCTGACGCAGGCCCCACCAGTGCTCGCAGGTGCCTCTCACCCCCCAATCAGCCCCCCCCAAACCCTATATGCCAGACGCCACAGAGCCCATCCAGCCCCCTGGCCCCTCAGACAGATCAACCATACGATAGCTACAGGACAGCTCATACCTAGTCCTACAAGGCAGCTGCTGGTCTTGGCCACACCAACAGAGCCCCATCTCCCAGCACCTTGCGGCCAAGGGGGACCCACTAGCCAGAGCTGAGAGCCACAAAGAAGGCAACACCAATACCTGAAGGCACCGACACCAGCTATAGTATCCAACACAGTCAAACCGAAGTCCAGCGAAATAGGTTCAGAGTTTGCAGAGCCAGTCGAAGCCAGCCCCACTGGTTGGGCAACCAGCAGAGACCGAAAAACACGAAAGAGATACCCTCAACTGACGCGACATGAATGGGGAGCGTGAGCGAACAGGAGCGGACACACAGGAGGTAGGCCCCACTTGCAATAGCTGAAGCCGCCAACTACAATCCGTAACCGAACCACTCAAACAGACAGACAATGCAAGTGTCTGGCAGCCAATCGTCCCACACTACTCCAGGCAGTAATAAAAACCACACTAGGGAGTAAGACCATTCAGGGTCAAAGCCATCCCCACCAAGAAGAGGAGGAGACACCGGACTGAATCACGGTAAATGCCGCAAGGACAAAGCTCTAAGGGAACGGTGATAAACAACATTGTGGAATTCCAACTGTAGGAACAAAAATGTAACGAAGAGGGGCTGGGTAGGTACCGCCCTGGCACCTGAGAAATGATGCAGCCAGTATGATGGGTTGATACTTGAGAAGGTCATCTGTCTAACCCCAGGGTGCCTTTGTATCGAGAGAACTAGGGACTCCATTAAAACCCAACAAGAAACATGAGCTGGCCTAGAGAACGACACTGGTGATCACTACAAACACAATGTTCAATCCTCCCACAATCAAACGCGAAACCTGCAAGTAGACCATGGACAGGAAGCCAAAGACATTTTAGCGAATGGGGCTTGTAAGAGACCGTCATGAAGTGCTTGAAGTGACAGTATCTTGAGAAACCATCAGGCAACAAAATGAGAAAAAGACAAGTAATCTGCTATGCAACGCTAACCGACCCCAACACCAGGAACCCTAGGAACTAGTGAGCGAACTCAGATATCGCTCCCAGAATTGGAGGCATTAAGGCGCACCATGAGTGCGAAAGAAACTCTCATTACAAAGTGATGGCAAGGACGAGGAAAGGTACTTAGAACAAAGCGTGAAGTACCTATCCTCCTGGGTAGCATCGATCTTCTTATATAGTGTTCTTCCCACCTGTAGTCATGTGACCCAAAGTGGTCACATGTGCGAAACCAAATTATAACAAACTAGTCATGTGACCAAAGTAGTCACATGCTCAAAACTCATGACCTCCTAGCAAGGTTATGAGCAAAAACTCATAAACCCATCATAATGTAATAAACAAGTCCTATGACTTGACTGAGTCATATGTGTGAAACCCATGATCTCATAATGAGGTCATGTGCAAAACCTAAATCACATGTGCAAGGTATACCCGCAAGGCATGCTCACAAGGCATACTCGCCAGGCACACCTCTCCTAACTCATAATCAAGTTATGTGTGAAACATAACAAATCATAACATAGTAAGTCATATGACCGAAATGAGTCATATATGTGAAACAATAACATACCTATGACTCATAATGATGAGTCATGTAAAAACCTTTCCCATGCCAAGCCACGTTCATGACAGTACCTTGCTTTTCCAGAGTAGTAGTGAGAGCTGAAAACTAGAGAAGCTTTCGAAAGATTAACAGGAAAAACTTGAAGAACTGTTCAATGAAGTATATTGAAAGACTGTCTTTTGAAGTGTTGCTTTTCCATCATGGAATATAGCCATCTGTAATTACTTACATCTGCTCATGTCTAATATGAAACAAGTCAATCAAACAGTATCAAATAATTCTCTTTTGTAAAACAACTATGATAGTGTCAAGTGATAATTGAAATGATACACAAAAAATACTAAGCATTAAATGATATATAAAACAAAAGACTAAACAAACCAAGTCTCAAATACTACTTAAAATAAAATCTAAAATGAAAATCCTCAATCAGGTACTCATACCAGTTACATGAGTGCTGTAAATTGTAGGATCAGAATAGCTCTATTGGATATTCTCTAAGTGTGTAAGATATTCATCAATATCTAGAAGAGCACAAGCAAGATATCGATTAGCATGATTCTGTTATATTCTAGTACCATGTGACTGTTGGATTAAACAGTGAACATATTATGCAATTTGAAAAATCATTTTCATGTCATCTCAATCATCCAGTGTCAATGTATCACAAGTCACAGTATCGGAATTATCCTGGTGACTACCTTATTGGTCAATTGCACTGCTGGTTGATTGCTGTAACCATTATGGGTACTTGGTTAAGAATTTTATTTTCTGTTTTGTTTTAAGTATTGTTTGAATACATGGCCTTTTTTAAGTATAGATTGATACTTAGTTTTGTGTAATGATTTGTTTTAAGCATTGTTTGTATAGGTTAGTTGGTCTATTTTAAGTCTTGCTTAATACTTAGTTTGGTTTTATATTTTATTTTAATGATGATTTTACTATATGGGATTTTTTTTAGTGTCTCTTAATACTTAGTTTTGCTGTATATTTGGTTTTAAGTATCAATTTGATACTTGGTTTGTTTTAAGTATCTTTTAATACTTTCTTTTATTTTATATTTTGTTTTAAGTATTGTATTAATACTTAAGTTTTTTTGCCAAAGTTTATCGCTTAATACTTGTGATTAGTTTCATTTATGCTAGACATGAATGGATATATATATTGTAATCGGTACAGGTACTTGCTCATTAGTGGTGTTTTATGAATCATTTCAAGTATCACATTGATACTTGGTTTGTTTTATATATACTGCGATATGTGGTTTTACCTTACATATTAATGTAAGTATCGCTTTAACACTTAGTTTGCTTTAAGTATTGTCGGATACTTGGTTTTATTTTACGTATTGTTTTATGTATCGCTTTATTACTTGGTTTGTTTTACATATTATTTGATTTGTGAGTTTTCTTTAAGGTTGTCTTTAAGTATCATTTTGAGGCTTAAGTGATTTTACCAAAGTATATAGCTTGATAAGATTGATTAGTTTGGTTCATACTAGACATGAACAAATTTTTGAATTTAAAGACCCGCTTATTCTATGATGGAGGGGGCAGACGTCAACAGGCCATATTTCAATATACTTGGTTGAACAGTTACTCTTAGTTTTCCCAGTACACATTAAAGACTACTTAGCTTCACAGCTTGTCTCCTTTCTAGAAGAGTAGAGTGTCTCTCAATGATCATACCTTATCCCGAAATATCATTAGCACCATATAAACATATGATATTTGTTTGACCTCAGCAAGTCGTTAAGAACCTGTCACTAGACTTAGGCCTGATAAATCTATTGATATACACCTCAGAAGGCTGGCTGAGAAAAGGGGCAAAATTAGAGTACATTTGGAATTGTCTCAATATGAATATTAGGTCAATGACAACTGGCAGTGGGAAGTCAGCTTCTCATCAATACCTTCCAAGCCAGAAACGGTGCCGATGCTCTCCTGGTAATGAGGGCTCCCTCCGAGAAGATAGATCCCAATATTACCACGATACTGGCATGAATTCTTCCATGAATGGAAACGCATATAATAAATGTCAAAATCTCAACAATAGAGTTTGAAGAAACAAAACGGTAAAGCTTAATATTTTTAAGCCACAGCTCTACTGAATTAAATCCTGATCTCGAGAGGTTGTTGCTATGCAAAGTAGTAGAGAACTCGTATATACTTCAGTAGATTTCATATAATACCAGTTGCTCTCCAGTACTATCTTGTATTGACGAGCACCCAACTCTCTTGAGCTGTCTAGCCAATCTCCATGGATGGGAATGAAGATTCTACATAGCAAATTAGACTCCTAGGTGGTTTGCTAACATCTACTCAACAGAAGTGTTTTAACCACAGCATCTACAATACAACTGCAGTAGTAAAAACTGTTCTTAACGTGGATGCAATACCAACTATGGAGCTCTCCACTATCACGAACGTGGCTTAGCGAGGAAAGGGTTTTCATGTGACACATGGTTATGAGTCACAGGTATGTTATTGTTTCACGCATATGACCTATTCGGGTTATATGATTTGTTATGTGTGGGATTTGTGATGCTTTCGCACATGGCTCAAGTATGAGTCATGGGACATGCGCCTGACAAGTATGCCATACGAGTGTGCCTTACGGGCAAGCCTTGCGCATATGATTCATGTTTCGCACATGACCTCATTATGATGTCATGGGTTTCGTGCTGAGGACTCAGTCGAGTCATATGACTTGTTTATTGCGTTATGATTGGTTTATGAGTTTTGCACATGACCTCGCTATGAGGTCAGGGGTTTTGAACATGTGATCACTTTGGTCATATGACTAGTTTGTTATGATTTAGTTTCGCACATGTGACCACTTTAGGTCACATGACTAAAAGGGGGAAGAACACTATATGAGGAGGCCGATGCAGCAGAGGAAGATAGGTTCTTCACGCTTTGTTCTAAGTACTTTTCCTATTTATTACTTTAACGAATATAAAACACCTTTACAATCTTTATCTTTATTGCAACTTTATCGTTACGCCAAAGAAGGCGCTTTATGAAGAAAAGTTAGGGAAAGCTTACGATAGTCGTTCCCGTTAGAAGTGAAGGGTCTTGTACTATCGGTAACGTAGGCAGAGGCCTAGAGCTATCGTCAGACAAAGGAAGAAGAAGACAGGAAGAGAAGTATCGTTCCCCGTCGCCAAGCATTAACCATCCAGAGAGGGATCATTACATTACAAAGCGTCACCTAGTATGACGCCAAACGATACAAGACGGCATCCTTCAACCCAGACAGGGAAGGAGATATCGATATCGACCATAAAAATCTCAATCTAGGAGGATTCAGCGACGCCCTAGATCACGTCTCAACAGAACCCTCGAGAGCAGCAAGCCCAGTAACCCCAGAGAAA
This sequence comes from Tuber melanosporum, assembly GCF_000151645.1. NCBI lineage: Eukaryota > Fungi > Ascomycota > Pezizomycetes > Pezizales > Tuberaceae > Tuber > Tuber melanosporum. The sequence goes on from NW_003298765.1 coordinate 60,988, forward strand.
GGATTACGAATCGATAGCACTCCTGCTGGAACTCCACGACCCGAGAGAATGTTGGGATTCTTCAGTACATGGGCCACCGGCCCCAGCCGCTCCGGCACCAGGAACCAGCATACTTGGAATGACTGAAAATCAGTTTCAGGCATTTCTTGCAGCCAGGCGAAATACAGGGCAAGGAAATGTCCAACAACCAAAAGCAAAGGAGCCCGACAAATACGAAGGAGCAGAAGATAAGCTACGAATATTCTTAGTGCAATCCGAGGGATATTTTGCCGTTAAGGGATACGGCCATAACCATGATGAAATTAAGATTCCATATGTGGAATCTCTAATCAGAGGACTCGCGGGACAATGGATCATGCCCTTCCAAGACGGATGGAAGCAGAGGGAATGGGTCACATACGAAGAGTTCAAAGGGACACTCTTTGAACAATTTGGAGATCCCAACGCCAAAGAAACAGCAAGACGAAAGCTAGAAAAACTCCAGCAAGGAAAACAAACGTTCTCAGCATATTGGAACGAATGTGAACTGTTGGAATACGAGGCCCAGTTTGCTGATGCCACTATCTACATCATCCTCCTGAGAAACTGCGGTGAGAGATTCCGAGAGGTATGGGGAATCTCTGACCTGCGCTATATGACAGCCGAATGATTTGCAAGATGGACAATCGACAAAGAAAGCAAATTAAACATGGTTCGGAGCAACTCGGAAAACACTATAGCACATAGAGTCGTCCAATCATCCAGGAATATGGACAGGACCTTCAAACCGCAAGCACCTCGAGGAGAAAGTCGGGCATTACCACCAGGCAAACCAATGGAATTAGACAAGTCAAGAGCAGGGCCTGCTCTGAATCTGTCTAAGGAAGAATACTTCAGAAGGATGAAAGGGAAACTATGCCTAAGGTGTGGAAAAGCAGGGCATCGGATACGAGAATACAGAAGCCGACCAGACAATGGATACCAGGGAAACAGAGCTGCTGGAAATAATCGTTTCCAAAATCAGAAAAGAAGCAACATCCGCGAAATGATAGCAGAGGATTCACCGGCGAGAAACGACGAGGGTCCCCAGTAAATGGTGGTCTGGGATACCCAAGATGTGGACCTGGAAAACCCATCAACATAGCAAACTACTACACGGCACTACACACGCAAAGAGGAGAAGATGATGGAGATAATGTGATGATCAAAATGAAGATATACAACAGAGAAAGCAAAGAAATGACAATATATGCAATGCTCGACTCGGAGGCCACTGAAGACTTCATCGACAAAGATATATGCGACAAATACGGCCTCCACACCAAACAAGCAATGAAAGCATGACAAGTCTACTTAGCGGATGGAAAATCAAGCGCTATGGGTCCTATTACCAATACGGCGACAGTACCCATGGACATTGACAGCCATAGAGAAACGGCAACCTTTCAAGTGGCAGATCTGAAGAACCATGAGATAGTCCTAGGGATGCCATGGTTACGGGAGCATAATCCGACGATCAATTGGAACGAGAACAAGATGACCTTTACAAGCGAACTATGTGCAAGACAATGTCGCAACAGTTCACCTGTGGTCTACTCAATACCAATGCGAGGAGCGAAAGAAGAAACTTTGCATGCAAGGTTTGCCGTGATGCGGCAAGACAAGAGGATCCGGATACAAAGACTGGACCAAGAGGCAAAAGTCCCTACCAAGGGTTCCAAAGGGGCAGCAGGACACCACCTTTATGCCAACTAAGGAATCAAGATAGCGGCCAACGGGCAGGCAACGATAGCGACGGGAATAGGCATTGGACTCCCAGAAGGCACCTGTGGACAAATAGCACCCAGCAGTGGTCGAGCAGTCAAACACCGACTCATGACCATGGCAGGGGTGATCGACATCGACTATACCGGTGAAATCAAAGTGGTCCTGGCTAACCTAGCTCAAGAGGACTACCAAGTCCAGAAAGGCGATCGAATCGCACAGTTGATAATCGAAAAAATCAACAAAGAGGATCCGCATGAAGTAGATCAACTGGAAGAAACCATAAGAGGAAACAAGGGATTTGGAAGTATGGACTAAAATCAGCGTGATACAACAAAAAGAATTGAGATCAAAGAGATCACAGTACAAGCCTTTGGACAATATTATCGAAGAGGAGATACAACAGGAATTCTCAAATGGACATACGAAGACGAAAAACCGGTTCTAGCAAAAATCAACATCTGCACAAAGATAGCAATCCGGGACAAGAAATACCAAAGCGAAAAGGACGGAAAGAATTGGTTCCAAAAGAATATTACCAATTCACAAATCTATTCCAAGAAGAGGAAGCTACGGAGCTACCACTTCGAAGACCAGGAATGGACCACGAAATTCAGCGCGACAAAGACAAAAAAACTGGAAAGACACAAGAGATTCCTTATAAGAAGTTATACCCCCTAGGGGAAGCAGAGCTCGAAGAACTTAGGAAGTACATGGCGCAAAACCTCAAGAGAGGATGGATCCGAGACTCTTTCGCGTCAGGAGGATCCCCAATACAATTTGTCAAAAAGAAAGACAGAAAAATGAGACTCTGCGTGGACTACAGAGCCCTCAATTGGGTTACCAAGAAGGACCGATATCCACTACCCTTGATTGGGGAAGCACTGGACAGACTACGATCAGCAAAATACTTCACCAAACTCGACATCAAAGATGCATACCACAATATACGCATCAAGGCAGGTGACGAATGCAAGACTACATTCGCCCCAAGATACGGAATGTTCGAATACTTGGTTATGCCCTTCGGGCTAACCAACGCACAGGCTTCATTCCAGAGATGGATCAACAAGGTACTTAATAAGTACCTCGACATATGTTGCATCATATACTTGGACGATGTACTCATATACTTGGAAAACATACAACAACACCAAAAAGATATCAGCAATATCATAGCGGCAATACAAGGATCAGGAATGAAGATCAAACCAACAAAATGCGAATTCCATAAGGAAGAAACAGAATACCTTGGATTTATCATCAATCGAAGTGGGGTCAAGGTCGACCCTGTTAAAACAGTAGCCATATGGGATTGGGCCAAACCAAACAACAAGACAGATGTTCAATGCTTTATGGGATTCTGCAACCTTTATCAGAGGTTCATAGAGGAGTTTAGCAGGCTTGCAAAACCACTCTATAACCTAACAAAAAAGGACAAGAAATGGGAATGGGGAGAAAGGGAACAAAAAGCATATGATGCAATACGAACGCATCTAATATCGGCACCCATATTGGTCCATTTCAACCCAAACCGAAGGACAATGATCGAGACAGACGCCTCAAAATATGTATGCTCTGGCATACTATGGCAACAATGCGACGATGGAAAATGCAGGCCAGTGTCCTATCGATCCAAGACAATGACCCCCCAGAGTGCCACTACGATGTTGCAAACAAAGAACTATTAGCAATAGTTCAAGCATTAAAAGAATGGAGAAGATACGTTTTGAACAACAACCATCCAGTCTGAGTTCGAACCGACCTAAGAACCTAGTGCCGTTCATGACTACGAAAGAACTGAACGATCGCCAGATAAGATGGATAGAAAACCTCAGCAAATACAACTTCAAAATCGAATACTGACCAGACAAAGAAAGTGGAAAGTCAGATGCTCTCACAAGGATTGCAAGCGACAAACCACAAACGAAAGAAGATGAAAGGATCAAACAAAAAACACGGACCCTATTACCAAAAACCTACTTCGAGGCAATGGAGGTTATTCAATTCACATCGAAGGAGGAAAGAGGAATTGACAATGAAAATGAGAATGACAAAACAATCCAGGCAATAAGAGAAGCCTTGGAAGAAGGAAAAAAGATGAAAGGAATTGCACTAGGGTTATGCCAAAGGAAGGATGGAAATATGTGGTACCATGGAAAACAATGGATCCCAGAAGAAGAGGAGATAAGGACAGACATCTTACGACAACAACATGATATCCGAACGGCAGGATACGGAGGAATGGCTAAAATCACGGAATTTATCACGAGGTCATTCTATTGGCTAGGACTGCGCGAAGATGTCAAACGATATGTCAAAAACTGCGACATATGCCAGAGGACGAAAACCACTAAACACGCACCATATGGATTACTAAAATCAAACGAAGTCCCCGAACAACCATGGGAAACAATTATGCTTGATTTCATCATGGACCTACTGACATCGGAAAATTGCGATAGCATCTTAATCGTGGTGGATCGCCTGACCAAAATGAGTCATTTCATTCCGGTTAGAAAAGACATCAACACGAGGGATTTTATACAAACATTCTTCCAACAGGTCTTTCGACTTCACGGACTCTCAAAGAATATCATTACTGGTCGAGGAACACTATTCACATCGGGACTATGGAAGAAAGTAACTGGAGAAATAGGAATACAAAACAGAATGAGCACAGCGTTCCACCCATAAACAGATGGACAAACAGAACGGGTAAATGCGATACTTGAACAATATTTAAGGGCCTATATCAACTATCAGCAAGATGATTGGTACAAGCTGTTATCTATCACCAAATTCAGATACAACAATGGAAAGCAAGAAACAATTTGCACGACACCCTTCTTCGCAAATTACGGAAAACATCCACAAAGTCAGACTACATATCATACGATTAATGATGTGATACCGGATAAAACCGACATGGGGAAACTACACGAAACATTACAATACGAAATGAGTCAAGCACAACAACGACAGAAGAAACAATATGATAGGCACTGAAGACCAGATCCGAACATATGACCAGGAGATATGGTATGGCTGACACCACGCAATATTCATACAACAAGACCATCAAAGAAATTGGACTACAAGAAAATAGGACCATTCAGGATACTGGAAAAAGTAGGCAGCCAAGCTTATAAACTCGACCTTTCCTCCTCAATGCAAATACACAATACATTCCACATCTCACTCCTCGAACTACACAACGACAATAAGTTTCCTTCCAAAACACTTATTCCTCCCCCTCCGATCGAACTCGATGGAGAACCAGAATACTAGCTCGACGAAATACTCGATTCCCGCTTCTTCAAAGGTCACCTCCAATAGTGAGCCAAGTGGACAGGATATTGTCCTGAACACGAGAAAACTCGGTACTTCGCACACAACTTCGAAAATATACAAGATGCCATCTCAACCTTCTACCAGCGATATCCAGGCAAGCCCGGCCCAGGTGACAATCACATTCAACCAAGACAAAGGAGAGGGAAAGACTCCAGCGCCATTGTAGCAACACGAGGGCTGGGGCGATAGCGCCCGCCAAACCACACCCACCAGTCCCAAATACTCATTCATGGGGCCAGCTGACGAAGAACTTAAGGAAAGGGAAAGACAAGCACAGCATAACGCGATGTCATGGACGGTATGCTACGATGACGGTTGCTAAACACACTTTGGCGACAAAGAAGGCTCGTGATGGTTCCCGAGGGAATGTCGAAAGTGTGGCCCATGCCCAGACCACATTCTAAAGCATTGGCAACAATGCTTCAGAAATGGGTGCAGGATGCACAGGGCACAGAAAATACATGCGGGATTCTACCTGCAGAAAGATGAAAGCAGGAAAGAGTTGGAAGGAGAGGATGCCAGAAAGGCATGGGCCGCAAGGACGCGGTCCAGGGAGGGAGGGGGCCAAAACTCTTCAGCAGACAAGGAACAAGACGTCAGGAGCCTACACAAGCAGATCCGGGGACTCCGAGAACAACTGGGCCAAGCCGAGGCCACAATTTCGGTAAACGACAAAACAAGCGCGGAGCTAAGACAGCGGAACGACAATCAGCGGCACACGATCGAAATGGTAAACCTGACTCTGGAATCGGTAAGGGTCAGATGAAGGACGGCCGACGAAAGGTTCAACAAGCTGAGAAGGACTATGTGCTCAGCAGGACGGGAACTATTGAAACTGGGAGAAAAGGCCTGATGGGACTCAGGCTTAGGAGGAGGGGAGCTAATGTCACGAACGTGGCATAGCGAGGAAAGGGTTTTCATGTGACACATGGTTATGAGTCACAGGTATGTTATTGTTTCACGCATATGACCTGTTCGGGTTATATGATTTGTTATGTGTGGGATTTGTGATGCTTTCGCACATGGCTCAAGTATGAGTCATTGGACATGCGCCTGACAAGTATGCCTTATGAGTGTGCCTTACGGGTAAGCCTTGCGCATATGATTTATGTTTCACACATGACCTCATTATGATGTCATGGGTTTCGTGCATATGACTCAGTCGAGTCATATGACTTGTTTATTGCGTTATGATTGGTTTATGAGTTTTGCACATGACCTCGCTATAAGGTCATGGGTTTTGAACATGTGATCACTTTAGTCATATGAGTAGTTTGTTATGATTTAGGTTCGCACATGTGACCACTTTAGGTCACATGACTAAAGGGGGGAAGAACACTATATAAGAAGGCCGATGCAGCAGAGGAAGATAGGTTCTTCACGCTTTGTTCTAAGTACTTTTCCTACTTCTTAATTTAATGAATATAAAACACCTTTACGATCTTTATCCTGATTGCAATGTTATCGTTACGCCAAAGAAGGCGCTTTACGAACAAGAGTTAGAGAAAGCTTACGATAGGTGTTCCTGATAGAAGACAAGGGTCTTGTACTATCGGTAACGTAGGCAGAGGCCTAGAGCTATCGTAAGACAAAGGAAGAAGAAGACAGGAAGAGAAGTATCGTTCCCCATCGCCAAGCATTAACTATCGACAGAGGGATCGTTACGCTACCCATATATACTTAGTGTTCTGGAAGTATCTGCTGACCCTAAACATCAATTTGGATTTAATCTACACCACATTGCTCCCAATATTTCTAGTAGGACAGTAAGGAGAAGACTTGAAAAAAAACATTGTAGAAAGTAGATGGCACAAGAGAGAGTTCACTTGGATGAGGATCTAGCTTAAGAGAGGTTGGAATAGGTATTAGCTTGTAGAGATTGGATAAAGAAGAGGTGGAGAAGGAAGGCAATGTGGGGTGATAATGAAGCTGTAGAAAGAGGAAGAGGAAAGAGGAGAAAATATGTTTTCAGATACCCATATGAGAAATGGAATAAGGATTATGTTGAACCTAAGGCTAGGAGAGGGGAGAGAGATATTAGCCTGATGATGACTGGTTGTTTTTATGGTCAAACCCATGGTCTTTTTTTGCCTGTTTTTCCTAATCCTGCTTCTACTAGGGATAGAGTTACTGGGAAGTCAGTTATTGATGTTTATCATCATTATAAATTTCTAGGAATATGGGAGAATATCAGAGAAAAGGCAGGAGAAAAGGAGGTATTTTTTATTATTGACAATGCTATGACTCACTTGCCTTTTAGGAGATGGCTCAGAGGACACAGAATTACACAGATAGAAATTCCTGCCTATTCACCCGATCTCAATCAAATTGAAAATATCTAGTCTCTGGTAAAAGGTAAGCTTCACAGGTACTACCCTGAGCTATATTCTATGAAAAGAGATGTCAATGTAGTCAAGAAAGCAATAGTAGAGGCCATTACTCATTATTGATAACTTCTAAATACAAAGGTTTTTGATACTTTAGATGGATCATTGGTGGATTGAATAGAGGCAATTATTAAGGATGATGGATGGTATACTAAATGTTAATTTCTAGTATGTAGTTACCTCTTTTGATGTTTTTTTTGGTTTTCATAATAGTTGATTGGTGGGTGAGTGTGGTTGTCATCGCCGAAGATATTCCTGGGTTGAATCACAGTTGATTTTATCCACACATAATACTAAGCTAAGGGAAGCTAAATTCTATGGTAGCTGAAATAAATCTATTCCATTTGCCAATAGTCTAACCGGTACGGGTACGCGGTTATTAGTTTTGTTTTATGTTTTGTTTTAAGTATCGCTTTGATACTTAGTTTGTTTTAAGTATCGTTGGATACTTGGTTTTGTTTTATGTTTTGTTTTAAGTATGGCTTTGATACTTGGTTTGTTTTAAGTATCGTTTAATACTTAGTTTTTTTTTATGTTTTGTTTTAAGTATCGCTTTGATACTTGGTTTGTTCTAATTATCATTTGATACTTAGTTTTTCTTTTAATGTTTTGTTTTAAGTATCGTTTTAATACTTGGTTTGTTTTACCAAAGAATATCAATTGATATCTTTGATTAGCCTCATTCATGCTAGACATGGACAAGACTTGTGTATTTAAAAACCGTCTGATCCCACGATGGAAAAGTCAGACTTTGACAGGCAGTATTTCAATATACTTGGTTGAACAGTTACTTCTTTGTTCCCCAGTACACCCTCGAAGCCTGCTTTAGTTCTCAGCTCTCACCTCCTCTCAGGAAAAGCAGGCCATCTGCCAACTATCGTATCTATTACTGATAACGTGATTAGCACCTTGCGAACATGTTACAAATAGGCTCAATATCTTGGGACATTTAATACACGATGAAAGAATACAAGCTGCCTCCAGAATGATATCTTGTATAACAGATTAGATAAAATCCCGGAACTAGTAATAACCTATACAACTGCTTGGACTTGTCAACTGTATCTGCCACTTTCTACTACACCATGCCTCTATAGCTGTACCACTCAAAGTTGTTACTGGCAATGCAGAATTCTTTGGACTTACACTTATGACCAAGCCTTTACCTACATTAAACAAGTAATTAAGAATGCTAATATTGTACTTGTAACGTGTTCGCTAGGTACTAATCAAGTTATCGGTAGTGAATACGATAGTTGGCAGGTGGCCCGCTCTTCCGGAGAGGAGGCGAGAGCTGAGAACTAATGGAGGCTTCGTGGGTGAACTGAGGAACAAAGAAGTAACCATTCAACCAAGTATATTGAAATACTGTCTGTCGAAGTCTGCCTTTTCTATCGTAGAAACAGCCGGTCTTTAAATACACAAATCTGTTCATGACTAGCATGAACAAAACTAATCAAAGGTATCAATCGATACACTTTGGTGAAACTAATTAAGTATCAAAGTGATACTTAAAACAAAACATACAACAAAACCAATTATCAAAGCGATACTTAAAACAAAACATAAAACAAAACCAAGTATCAAACGATACTTAAAACAAACCTAGTATCAAAGCGTTACTTAAAACAAAACATAAAACAAAACCAATAACTGAGGACCTGTACCAGTTACATTCCCCAAAACAAAGCAACTGTTTAAACAAACAAAACCTAATAATCATCAAAAGCAGAGTTTGAGAAACTAAAGGCTTCAGTTTGAGCTAAGAATTCTTCATCATAAGTGTCACACCATGGACAAGAAAAAATCCTAAGAAAATATCAAGATTCGTAGAAATGCAAGTCATAGTAGTCACCCATACCAGATTCATGCTGTACATCAACCCAAGCATGATAGCAATCAGGACAGTAGTCTATCCAGAGGATTTCAAAGTAGTCTTCAAGTTGGATAGCATCACGGTTCAACAACAGTCCAACAATCTGTTGTCACAGCCTTACATTGAGTTCCACATAGTTTGACATCGTTATGGTATTCGGATTGTGATTGGGAATCAGATAAGGTTGTCGAGAGCCTGCTTCATAGCTTTATTTTCATCATCACTGCTTTCGAATTCCGACTCAAAGTATGGTGCCCAATATCCATCTTTTGCTTCGAGTTCTGCATGCCATCGCTCGGCTTCTGGCATCGTAGGTGTTCAGCACATGGTGATGTAATTGATCGTTGGGGGGAGGGATTCGTTTGGCATGTTGTCTTTCCACCATTCGTTCACCATATCCATAGCGTGCTCTATTCCTTCTAGTGGTTCCCAGCTGTTTTCACTTGGTGGGTATCCTTTCCATTTGACGAGGAACTGATCATTGCCATGCCACAGGTGGTGGTCACGGATATCTTCAACTTCCCATTCATCTTTCTTGTCAACGATGATAGGTGCAGGACGAGAGAGGGTTTTTCCATGGAACTTGGAGTCATTATTTGGGTGGAAACGCTTGACAGCAGAGGCGTGGAAGACTGCGGTATTGCGGCGGTACATGCATCCATCCATCTGGACAGTGTTGTTTTCTGTATACTCGTCAAAAGATAAGACTTTGAAAGGTCCTCACCATCGGGGTTGTAATTTCTTGCTGCGTCTAACATTGGTAATACACATGTTTCCATGTGCCATGAGCATATCACCTGGCGGAATAGGGATATGTTTGCGTCGTCACTTTTGAGCAGTAGTCATGCTTCAGAATCGGGCAGCTTTAACTGTTTGGAAGGCATCATTCCGAATTGGTTGATGGCAGTTTAGGTGGTCATCAGAGGCAGGGACTGAGAAGTTCTTGAATAGGGTTGTAGGTAGGAGAGGGTATTGATGGCCGAAGATTGCCTTGTATGGAGACATTCCCAAGGTGTCTGAAAATCTGGCATTGTTATATGCGGCGAGTTCCACAAGAGCTAGTTCCCAGTTGGTTTGCCGTTCATTGATCATGTTCCTAATTCCGGTCTTGACTTCGCTGATTTTTCGTTCTGCTTGGCCATTAGTCTCATGATGTCCAGGGGCAGCCATAATGTGGTTGATTCTGAGGGAGATCAAGGTTTGCTTCCAGATTCTGGCAGTGAAACGGGGATCAGCATCACTGCCAATACATAAGGGGTACCCATGGGGTATAAATATGTATCGTTGGAGGTTATTCCAGGTGTCTTGGGAGAAATCAGTAACCTTCATTGGTATAAGCCATGTGTATCCAGAACGCCGATCCACAGCTACCAAGATGGTGTCATATGCTGCAGATTTGTTGAATGGTCCTGCGAAATCGATGGAATAGGATTCGAATATTTCGCATGGTAGTTGGAGAGTCTGTACTTTGCCTTCAGGTAGTTGTGTTCGCTCCTTATTTTCCTGGCACAGTTCACATTTTTTGACGAAATCGCGGAAGCCCTTTCACATTTCAGGCCAGTAAACATATTCTCAGGCATATCAGAGGTTGCGGTCCGCACTATAGTGTCCTTTGTTGTGGATTTCGGTGAAGACATATTCCCTACTAGTCATTCCATTGAACATATAGTCTTTTGGGATGTAAAGGCAATGTTCACCATAACGGGTGCTGGTATAGACCATTCTGTTGGATATGTTGTAGGAGGCGAGGTCTCCATGTCTGGAGCTATCCATAGCTTTGAAATAGATCGGATCATGGCGATATCCTGCTATCATTTGGCTTCAGAAAGAGGAAGTTAATTCTTCCGTATTTGATCTATCATCTCGTTTATCCTCAATGAGAGATCCTCTTGTCGGCTCGTTAGTGGCTTCCTCTTCTTCTTCAAAGGTTTCATAGAGTTATCGGCGATTTTCTCGAATCGTGAAGGATATAACTGAAACAATGGTCTCCTTATTGTATACTCGTAAGGGTCCACCATATAGTGGGTGTGAATAGGTTATGGGAGGAGAGGATGGCAGGGCTGACTGCAGAGGGTGCAGGTAAGCTATTGCATCCACGTAGGCTGCCGCTTGTTCGAGTTCTTCAAGACCTTGGTACCGTATTGGAACAGGGTTAGAGGTATGGGGAGGTTGGATCGATCTATCTTCATCGATCATCTCATCTGCTCCTTCTGCGATGTTGAAGCTGGTATTTTTAGAATCGTCAGCAGACATATAGTACGGTCGCTGGTATCTGTTGCCGAACCTAATCTCAGTCTGGTGAAAGGGGCAGGTGTCATTATAACAGTGGGACCAGTGGAGTCTGCTTTGTTCAAGCTCGTGAGGAGGTGTGCTGTGGAGGGGGCAATTGTCTTGCCATTCGTCATCAATGTCTTTTCCTCGTTCAGTTCCGGCAGCTCTGTACATGGTGTAAGAGAAAGGATTGGAGGGAGCGGCAGAGCTGGCGGTAGCCATCGATGGTTCTTGTTCATAGGAGGTGTCGTCAAGGCTGTCTTCGCTTTGTCTTGTGTAGTCATGAACAAGAGGAGGTTTTGTGAGTTCTTGGTTCTCATATAAGCGGGAAAGAGTGTCAGCTAAATAGTTCATTGTTCCAGGGGTAGAGATGATTTTTGCATTGTATTTGCTGATCTCGCCTATCCATCTTATTCTTCCCATTCCAGGTACTCTTTCAGTTTTGAGATTAGTGAGAGGTTGGTGGTTGGTAAAAATGGTGAAGGTATTGCCCATCAGGATGTGGTTGAAAGCGGCGAGAGCATCAATCAGAGCAAGGGCTTCCTTATTCTTTGTTCCATACTTCATTTGTTCATTAGTGAACTTTCTGCTGTGTAAAGCTGCCGGTCTTGCCGTTTTATGAGAGGCCCCTTGTCCAACCCATGCTCCAACTCCAACATCCGATGCATCAGTAATTAGCCATATCAGTTTTGGTTTGCTATAGTCGATAGGTTGTATAACAATGGTGTTTTGAATCAACTCCTTGATGTTGGTAAAGGCTTGGTCATGAGTGTGGGTCCAGACAAATTCTGCATTGCCAGTAAGGTCTATGAGTGGTGCTGTCACAGTGGCATGGGGTGGTAGGAACTGGAAGATATAGTTAACTAGTCCTACGAATCGCATGAGTTCCTTTTGATTCCGTGGCATAGTCCATTCCGTTAAACAGGATATTTTTCTAGGGGCTGCATGTATCCATTCATTATCTATCACATGTCCTACAATATCGAGCTTATCGGCAAATAGAATTGATTTATTTCTGCTAGCATAGAATTTCACTTCCCTTAGTTTGGTACAAACCAAACCTATGTGGTAGGCATGTTCTATTTTGCTGTTCAAGAAGATGAGCATATCATCAATGTAAACCCAGACAAAATAGTGTAGGTATTCACTTGGAGGTTTTGCATAATTCGCAGAAAGGTGGTAGGCACATTCATATCGTCTTGTAAAATAACTCCGCTAATGAAACTTCCGAAGGATGTTTTAAAACTGTTGTCTTGTTTGGATTCTGGATCTAACCTTGTTTGGAATTAGGCATCGCTTAGATCAATCTTGCTTCAGAATCTAGCCCGTCCAACTGCATTCAGGATTTGAGTTTAGTTTGGAATAGCGGAGCTGTTCATAACCGTGCTTTCATTCAATAGTTTGAGGTCAACCAAGGGGCGGAATCTTTTGCTATCTGCTTCGTGTTGAATAAACATAGGAGCGGCACCTGAGGCTTCTGCTCGGTTGATGACTCCTCTTTATTGTTGGTTGATCAAATCACCAAGTGGGCCTTTGTATGCGTCATCGATAGACTAGGTGGGTTGGTTCTTGAGATTAGGAGGGGTCTCAGAGGCAAATATGGTGGTTCACCTCTCTCATAGGCAGTAGTTCTTCGGGAATCTGATTAGGGAATACATCAGAGTATTCCTCTACTAGGCGTTGGGCAGTTGCCTCACAGACTACGGCTCGGTATTCTGCGCTTGTTGGTTTGCATGAAACTCTGACCTTTTGATCTGGGAAATCGATGGTTGATTCCCCATACCTGATTATAGCTTTGTAGCGGTTCAGGAATGGCATTCCTATTAGGACATCGTATTTGACAAAATTTCCAACCAGCATTTCCTAGGGGGGTAGGACGGCAGGTCCAAGTCGAATAGTTGCGCTACAGGTTTTATGACTTGTTGATCATGATCCCTTTACTACCATATTGACTGGTATGGGTTGGTTAAGGTCTCAAGTTGGGAGTCCATGGATAGAGACAATGGCATTGCTGATCATATCTCTTTCTATCGTACCAGTGTCGAATAGGACAGAAGCCTTGTTGCCGTTGATAAGAATAGTACCTTCCAGGGTGGTGTGTGCCTTAAATGTAGCCAGAGGTCGGACACTGTTGCACTCCACATCGACATATCCAATATGAATCTCCTCATATTCGCTGGATTGGGCATCATTACTATCATTTTCAATATTGTTGGCTGATGCTTCTTGTTTGATCGCCTTTCCTTTCCCTTTCTTCGTAGGGCAGTTTTTTGCCATGTGTCCTGTTTTTCCACATTCAAAACATTCTCCTTTCTGGCGTCTTGATTCTTTGGAGAATTTGGTTTTCTTCTTGAAAACCCGTGGGGTATCGTCTTCAGAGTTGCTGGAGAGTTTGTGTCGTGGTTAGTTATTTCTACTAGAGGATGTCTGTGTTTTATATGCCTTGGTCTCATGGAGCATGGTGTCCTTACGTTTTGCTCTTGCAATTATTGTTGCAATATCGTCGTTGTCTTCCACGAGTGGTTCTACTTCTCGCTGGAGGGTAGGGTGCATAGTATCGTAGAATCGTCACTTAAGGATGTATTTGGAAATGCTTCCTTTCTTCATCCTGTCCTGATACATCAATAGATCCGTAGCTACGTATGTAACCCTCTTGACATGCGTTCCATTAACTTGCTGGAGCTGGTTAAATTTGTTGTATAAGAGGTCGTTGGTGATAGAGGATTGGAATCATCCTTTCAGATAATCGAGGACTGTAGATTCTCTTAATCTCACATTTCCACCATATTCCTTATAGCATTGGTGGTATGCATCGGTTGCCTTTCTTTCGCAGAATGATCCATTGTATAGTCCGGTTCTAGGGTCTTCCACATCTTTCCCTTGCAGGAGAAGATAGTGTGTGAGTTCCGTCACCCTTCGGTCAAAGACTTCAGATTTGAGGTGTTTTCCTTCTCCTGTATAACTTTCGCAGGGAGGTGGAGATTAAACTTATGAGGGTTAAATGCTGCAGGTACTTCTTCTTCTAGCCGAGCCCGAGATTTTCCTCCTCCAGTGGGCCCTCCTCCTGTGCTAGCCATGTCTGATTCGCTACTGGATTCGGGGTCGATGGGAGATTCAAAGGAAGGCTTCTTTGCTGGAGTAGAAGGAAATTCTCCTGGAGGTTGTGTGTCTTCTGTGTTTGCAGGATCACCCGACTCTTTAGCAGAGCACTGGGGTTGTTTCTCTCTTGTGAGGTCTTGTCGTGGGATTTGTTACCTACTCCTGGTGGTTAATGACTTTATCTCGGATTTGAGACAAAGCCGAATGTGCTGTGATTCTGCTGCTTCTCTCCACTAGCGTTCTGGTGGATATCGATAGGTTGATCAGGCCTAAATCCGGAGACATTTTTCTTAACCACTTGCTGAGGTTAACCAAATGAAATATGTTCACTAGGTGCTAATCATGTTATCGGTAATGAATACGATAGTTAATAGGTAACCTGCTCTTCGAGAGAGGAGGCGAGAGCTGAGATCTAAAGGAGGCTTCGAGGGTGTACCGAGGAACAAAGAAGTAACCATTCAATCAAGTATATTGAAATACAGTCTGTCGAAGTCTGCCTTTTCTATCGTAGAAACAGGCAGTCTTTAGATACACAAATCTGTTCATGACTAGCATGAACGAAACTAATCAAAGGTATCAATCGATACACTTTGGTGAAACTAATTAAGTATCAAAGTGATACTTAAAACAAAACATAAAACAAAACCAAGTATCAGAGCGATACTTAAAACAAAACATAAAACAAAACCAAGTATCCAACGATGCTTAAAACAAACCAAGTATCAAAGCGATACTTAAAACAAAACCTAAAACAAAACCAAGTGTCAAACAATACTTAAAACAAACCTAGTATCAAAGCAATAGTTAAAACAAAACCTAGAAAAAACCAATAACCGAGTACCCGTACCGGTTACAATACTGTCTATAGAATACAGTAATCCAGAACCAATATGGCTAATTACTGATGTATCAGATATTAGAGTTAGAAAATGGATTGGTTAAGGACCTTCACATGAAACAGCAATACCAGCAGCATTACATAGCAGGTCTTTCACAAATTCACAAATGAATTATGAAACCACAGAGACGGAAGCTCCAGCAGTGATTGATACTCTGTCTATCTTCAAACACATCTTGATGGGTAATACATTCATCCTTGTCACTGACCACCAACCCCTCACCAATTTGAAAACCCACAATATCCTGGACCGCGACAAACACGATAGATAGGGGAAATCAGCAACTATGATGCAAAAATAGTCTACACCCCTGGAAAAACCAACTATTTCGCTGATGGTTTCTCCCGCATTCATGACAATCAAGTACTCACACACTTTCCTATTATTTATAACCATACAAGGTAAAGCAAAGAAGGCCCTAATGACGCCTCTTATAAACAAGAACTAATGTTGGCTATAGCCAGTTGTACCTCTGCCTCTGATCTATTTTCTGATACCATGTACACCACGGCTGGAACGGAACATGGAAAGGATATCATTGACAAGTGGAAAGATGATGGTACCCTCCTCCATATACCACCCCATGAGCTTGCATACAGCGTACTCCATTGGTACAATTGTTATCTTGATACCTGTCCCTTTCACTAGAGTGAAATTATGTTCAGTAACAAATATCAACGACTATACTGTACCTCTAGTAAGAACTCCAAAAGGAGGAGCTTCAGTACAGCTGAAGAGGAAGAAGAACAACAAATAATGGATGACACTGCTGATGGATCAATCTAACCTCTCTGTACACTTAATCTTGTACCGAAAGGATACCAAGGTCTTGAACAACTTGAAAAAGTAGCATAATTCATAGAAGCAGTATCCTATGTACATCCTTTACAGTCAGTGCCTGCATTCTTACCTCCTATAACAGATTTACGACCACCATTTGGTGGACTCTTACGAGCATATAATAACAAAACTATTGTCTCTAACATGTCACCCTTGATTTCTGAACATTGCCAATAACTATTGTAGACTTTTACCGATGAAGAAGAATCTATTGAAGAAAAGAAGAAGATCTCTCATTGAAGATAAATGTCATGTCAGCTCAACTGTAGAGGACTTGACTTCATCCTTCTAAAGTAAAATAATAGCAGGATAATGTCATGACCTAATGTATTTCAAAGCAATAAACTGCTCTAGATATGAAGATCTCACCCCCCATAACTTATATAACGGAATAGTCTATGCCAGTACTCACAATCATAAACATTACTTATACATTCCGAAAAACTATATATTCAAGGAAATAACTATTAGAAAATACAGCATTACCAAAATCCACAACAAAGGACACCATAGTGCTGACCACAATCTCCAATAAGTCTCAGAATATGTTTACTGGCCAGAAATGTGAAAGTATTTCCACAATTTTATCAAACAATATGAACTCAGCTAGGCATATAAGAAACTAATACAACTCTCTGAAGCCCAGGCCCAGATACTCCAGTTACCTTGCATAATCTTCCAATCCTTCGCGATCAATTTTGCTGGACCATTCTCTAAATCTGCCTGCGATGTTACCATATCAGTAAATGTGGATTATTTTTCTGGATATACATAGCTCATATTAATGAAAGTCACTGACTCTTCCCAAAGACACCTGGAATAACCTCCTGTGATACCGATTTAGTCTCCATAAATATCCTTTGTCTATTGTCAGGGATGCTGATACCAATTTTACAGCCAGAATCTGGAAAGAAACCTTGACTCTCCTTGGAATCAACCACATTATGGCTGCACCTCGACATCACGAGGCTAAGGGCCAAGCTGAACAAAAAATCCGAGAAATCAAGATTGAGATTGGGAATATAATTAATGAACAACAGACTAACTGGGAACCCACCCTTGCCGTGCTAACCGCCTATATTAATACT
This sequence comes from Tuber melanosporum, assembly GCF_000151645.1. Taxonomy (NCBI): domain Eukaryota; kingdom Fungi; phylum Ascomycota; class Pezizomycetes; order Pezizales; family Tuberaceae; genus Tuber; species Tuber melanosporum. Next base: position 78,545 of record NW_003298765.1, read on the forward strand.
GGATATTCAGACACTCTTAAAATGTCTCCATACAAGGCAATTTTCTGTTGCCAAGACCTCCTCCTACCAACAATCCTATTCAAGAATACCTTAATCTCCACCACTGATGACCACTTGAAACTCCATCAAGCTATCAGGAATGATACTTTCCAAGCTGTAAAAGCTGCCCAATTCTGGAGTACAACTACGGCCCAGCCGTGATGATACAAACATATTCTCATTCTACAAGGAAATATGCTTTTGGTATATGGGAACATATTCATTATCATTGTTGGACGCAAGAAGAAACTACAACATCCATGGTCAGGATCTTGCAAGGTCTTATCCTTTGATGAGCATATAGAAAACTATGCTATCCGAATGGAGGGACACATGTATCGCCGCAATAGCACCATTTTCAACACTTCGGCTGTCAAATACTTTTACTCTAATAATAACTCCCAGTTCTCCTGAAGAATCTACTCTCGACCCTTACCTATCATCATCAATAACAAGAATGAATGTGAAGTTGAACTAATCTAAAACCACTCCCTTTAGCATGGAAATGATCAGTTCCTGGTTAAATGGAAATGATACCCAATGAGCTCAAACAGCTGGGAACTATTGGAAGGGCTGGAGCATGCGATGAACATGGTGAATCAGTGGTAGTTAGCCAACATGCCAAACAATTCTCTACCACCAACACTCAACCACATGACGATGTACTGAATATCAACTATGCCAGAAACCAAGCTATAGCAAATAGAACTAGAAGCCAGTGATGGGTTTTGGGCACCATACTTCGAGTCAGAATTCGAAAGTCGTGATGAGGAGAATTAAGCTATGTATCAAGTTTTCTACAATCTCATCTAGTCACTATTTACCATCCGAATACCATAATGATGTCAAACTATGATGAATTAAATTTGAGGGTCTGATAACAGCTTGTTGGACTGTTACTGAACCATGATATTATCCAACCTGGAAATTACTTTACTATCCTCTGGATAGACTATTGTGTTGATTATAACAATGCTTGGGCAGACCAGGACCATGAATCTGGTATTCGTGACTACCGGGATTTGCATTTCTTTGAGTCTCAATGTTTTCTTAAGATTTCTTCTTGTCCTTGGTGTGATACTTATTATGAAGAGTTTTTAAACAGTTGTTTTGTTTGGAAGAATGTAACTGGTGCAGGTACTCAGTTAATGGTTTTGTTTTATGTCTTATTTTAAGTATCGATTTGATATTTGTTTCGTATTAAGTATCATTTAATACTTGGTTTTATTTTATGTTTTATTTGCAAGTATCACTTTGATATTCGGTTTGTTTTAAGTATCACTTAGTACTTGGTTTTGTTTTATCTTTTATTTTATGTATCGTTTTGATACTTAAGTAGTTTTACCAAAGTATATCACTCAATACTTTTGATTAGTTTTTGTTCATGCTAGTTATGGACAAATTTGTATATTCAAAGACTGTCTCATTCCATAATAGAAGAGGCAGACTCCGACAGACAGTATTTCAATATACTTGTTTGAATGGTTACTCCTTTGTTTTCTCTGTACACCTTCCTAGCATCCTTTAATTTTCAGCTCTTACGTCCTCTCTGATAAAGGAGGCCACATGCCAACTATCGTACCTATCACCCATAATCTGATGAGCACCTCATGAACACCTTACATCTCTGGTAGACCAGGCAACTAGTCAACTATTGTACCTTTATCCAGAAACCTGATTCGCACCTATCAAACACGTTACTATTATTACAGCAAGGCTTGAGAAGAGCCCATTACCAGTAACTATAGTAGCTGCTTGTCACTCTCGTTATATAATATTATCAAATCTGATAATATATCAGTAGAAAATATGTACAACCTGGATGAGAAGGGGTTTATGATGGGGGGTAGCATTGCATTACAAGGTTATCTGTAGAAAATAGTGTCATACAGTAAAAATATCACAAAGTGGCTTCCGGGAGTGGGTTCCAGTTATCGAAACAGTGTCAGGCGCCGGCCACGTCCTCCCTCCTATGATTATAAACAAAGATAAAGCCCACTATATGTGCTGGTATGCTAAGTTAAAAAAAAATGATATAGCTAAGCTTTTGGTTCTAGAAAAGGGCGGGAGTAATGGAAGTCTGGGATTGAAGTGGCTGAAGGAGGTTGTTGACCCAGAAACCAGCGAATAGTATACACTACTGCATAGCATATACCTAAAAGATTTGCAAAATAAGTTCTGCTATCTAGTGCAGGCCAAAATTACCGCCAACCTATTCTGGATGGGCGCACCTCTCATTTCAATTGGGAATTCTTCTATTATGCCTACAGGCAAAAGTCCTTCCACTATGGCTCCCCACCAACTCAACACACCTCCTCCAACTCCTACATGTCGGCTTATTTGGCCCTCTTTAGTGTCATTACAGTAATGGCCTGGATCGCTTTATTTGCAAAGGTCATGCTGGTACGAATAAACGAGAATTTTTGCCGTTTGTTACCACTTCCTGTCTCCATTCGAGTGCTATTATCTTTCTTTCTTTTTTTTAAATCAAACTATCTACACTAAAAACAATATTCTCATACCCGCTCCGGAACTAGCACTTACAAAGGAGAATATCCTAGGCGGTTCAGAAGCGGTAGGCATAATTCTTGTCAATCCCCGCCTGGTGATTGGGATGGTTAAGCCAAAGCCAAACAGGGTTGCACAAGAAAATGGCATAGCAGGTGAGGGCGGGCATCGGGTTCCCCACACACCGTGTGCTGTTAGTTGTGTTACCAGAACAGCCTCTTCCCTCATCATAAGAGCTATCCCCTCCTCACTAAAGCTTAAAGGGCTCTTGTTGAACCTCACAGAAGGCTTTCAACAAACAATTGCCAACCAGGTTCTGGAGGAGGGGGCACATCAACAACAATACCACCAATTAATGGGAAAAGAAAAAAATAATAATACAAATGATTGGCACAAGCTTACTGATGCTACAGCAGTGACATCCGAAACAGTTCGGATGTTATGGGAGGAGTGGGAGAGGGTGGATGCAACAATGGCTGCTCGAATTGCCAACTGCCCCGGAGCGTCATTTAAATCCTGGTCTTCTCCAAAAAGACCTGTGATGTAGGAGCTATCTGGTGGCAAACACGGCATGGTAACGGGGTCAGCAATGGCTGAGGAGGTCATGGCAGATGAGGCAGCTAATCTTTGGGAGGAAATGGAGGCATTGGAGGTTGGTAGGGAGAGCAGTAGTGAGGATTGTCGTGGGGTTGTCGGGAATGTGATTTTGGTGAGGAGGCAACATTAATTGTGACTTTGATAAAGGAATTGGGACAATTTGAGAATTATTAAAGCTTTCATTACTATTAGTATATCGTCTGGGATTGTGGAAAAGTAGATAATCGGTGATCATAGTTGTTTTTTGGATCAGGAGAGGTGCTAGGACCCCCTCCTACCGTGGCGCCAATTGCGCCATCAATGCTGAGCCGTATATAGGCTAAGAGCAGTTAATGGGTAAATGACGTTACCGAAAGAGCGACAGTGAAGGGAAACAGTGATCTCTAAATGCACTGTGAAAACTCTGCACAACCAAAGACGGGGAAGTTCACCAAGGTCACTCCACGACTTTCTCTATTCAACAACTCACTATCTCTCTCTCCACAACTCTGCTGATCCACGACTCTTCGACTCTAACTAAACTAATAGGAAAAGACTGGAGTATAAATAAACAACAAAGATCACCTATCCTATCCTTCCTGCGATCGCTTTCATACCAATATCTCTAACATCTCCCACACTCATCTCTCATTTCCACTGTGCGCTCTCATGCCAACAAAAGATAGAATGAACAATAGACTCCCCAAAGACTCTCCAATTTGCCTCCCATGCTCCAATTTGCCTTCCGCACTCCGATTGCCTTCTGCATTCTCCCACTGTCTTCCACGCTCCCGTGCTAACAAAAGAAATACAGGAACAAATACTTCCGACAGTCTAGAACTCCTTTGACGTTCATATCCTTCTCCGTCGGAAGCGCTTCTCCAAAGTGCACTACAAGAACATCCATCCCAACAAAATTAAATGTACCAATAAACAAGTGGCTGGAGGGGAGCGAACAGGCGGGAACCGACTAATGGCCGGCCCGGGAATGTACATCTAATATGCGGACAGGCAAACGAACGGGCGACAAAAGAACCCATGGCGGGTAGATGAGTGTGTAGTGGTGCCGACAGACAGATATGCAGGCGGTCGGATATGCCGCAGGACGAGAAAACATAAATTTGAGCATGCCGAGCAGCATCCATGATTTCCAACATATGTATTGACCGAGTGAGCGATGTTATAAACAAGCACTCCTAATAAATAATAAGAAATATTTCTTACTAATGAACACAAGCTAGCTCTAATGATGATGATAAGATCATGATCGAACAGACCCTCCATGATCAGGTCGATCCGCACCACTAGGATCACTGCTCGATCGTGATCGATTACATTGCGTATAAATGTCTTAGTAATCATATGATATTCCTCGCACTCAGTGATAGTGACAGACAGCAACCCACCATAATCATCCATACTAACTCCAGTGAACCCAAAAGTCCAGTGCGTCCGCCCTTGGGCGTAGACCGGACGGAGGGTAGTGTATGGGTGAATACCCGGGACGGACGAGCATCTTGGCGTCCGTCCAGACAACTGCGGAGGACGGACAGGTATTTCCTGCAGGTTTCTCAGGTGGAGGGAATGCGCCAGGTTTCTCTGGGTGACGGCCCATGACGGCCGGGCCCTGTGGGTGACATCGGGGCCCTGCAGGTAATGGCTGGGCCCTGTAGGTAATCGTCGGGCCCTGCATGTAATCACTGGGGCCTGTATGTAATTGTCGGGCCATGCATGTAATGGCCGGGTCCGGTAGGAGGCTGCCGGTCCCTGAAGGTAATGACTGGGGCCTGCAGATAACCGGCGGAAGTTGCCATTTGTTCCGGGACTGCGGGGCCCAGGTGTCAACACTTTGGACGGCAGTCTTTATAAAAGACGCAAGCCATGCCCTGCAGGATACCCTGGGTGGATGGGATGGGCAACAGTGCCTGGGAGGATGCACGTGACGGACGGGCATCATGGCGGCCGCCCGCATCTGTCCCCGGGACTGACGGGCGTGCACTGCAGGTTTATCAGGTTACGGCTATGCTCTGTAAGTAATTGCTATGCCCTGCAGATGACCACCGGAAGATATGATACCATTTGTGCTATAAGACTGCAGGTCGCGGGCGTCAACCCTCAGGACCGCCGTCTTTATGATATCATACCTTCCCTGCCAAGGATGCCGAGGGCTAAAGCCCGCCAGGTCCCGTAGAGTGCGCTGGGCAGTTGGTAACACTGACAGGTATATATTCCGAGTCCACTAAGATTCTGTTATCGAGTGTATTTGCCGGTATTACAACTCATTTCTCCTTCTTTCCATTCCGGTTGGCTACAAGAACGTAAAGACCATTGACCTCTTTTAGGCTAATGGAACGATCCCCTGTCAGATAGTTAGTTCTTGGCGACGGGGAACGATACTTACCTCTTCTTTCTCTTTCTTTCCTTGTCTTACAATAGCTCTAGGCCTCTGCCTATGTTACCGATAGTACAAGACCTCTGTCTTCTATCGGAAACACCTATCGTAAGCTTTCTCTAACTCGTCTTTCTAACGAGTACCTCTTAGCGTAATGATAAAGTTTGCATAAGGATAAGGAACGTAAAGGTGTTTTATA
>NW_003298765.1:84408-133113 GCF_000151645.1 Tuber melanosporum
CACTATCAGCAAGACTGCGATTATCACGTGTTTATTTTATCTGTTTAACAGAAGTGGATGGGTGGGGACACGGAGTAGCAGTTGAATTGTATCCTGTGATACAGAGTTCGCAATTCAATAGGAGGTCTGATCCTTGACCTGTCGAGTTTACTGTATCTGATGCCCCATCAAAAACCGGCATGAGAGATCATATTCTCCCTTGTTCTACGATACCTGAAAGGCAGGAGGTCGATTGGAGTGTATTAAATGAAAATTTAAAGTGCAGGAGGTCGATTGTACTTTATTAAATAAAAATTTAAAATGCACTATCAATACTTGCCAATTCAAGCTGTCCTCCAAAGGTTAGCGAGATCGGGGGTTCAGTGGCAAAATGGATACAGACCATGAAATGACTCGCTAGTTTCACACCGAAGCGAACCAGCAATGAAACAACCCTCCAAAACAATGCACGATCCTTAGTGCCTGAACACTAGACAGCTCTTCGCTCTCTTTGTCTCCAAAATGTACTCTCGGCATTCACCCATGACTGAGCAAATGCAAAATAAACAAAAAAATTATATATCCTTTCTCCCGAAAAATATCTTGGGGAGCTGAAATGTCCTATCTTTCGTATTCCAAAAGTTGCCGTTTTCAGTGCGTGAAATGGGCTTTATGCAAATGATGCAAGTGCTGGACAATGGCAATTATTTCGGGAAGGAAATGCTCTCAGAATATAGACAAAAGAGATCCGTGGTTGGTTGTGGGGAAAATGATTGGAGCCGGGCACAGTGGAAATTTTTGCCGGTGAGGTGAGGAAGCGGGGGACTAGACGGCAAGGAAAAGAATTTAAATGATATGATACCACACCAAAATTATAGCAGTCATATCCCACGCGCACAACTTGCACGAACACCAACGACCCACACACCAGCCACGAGCACACTAGCAAGACCGGCTCCTGCATACCACATCGCTCGGACAACTCATTTATAGCATCGATGCCACTTTCTGCTCACGGCCTGAAACAGAGTTGGTAATGCGTTTGAGGAACGGGAATACGAATGGTATTCTATGTTTCACCAGGGTCCTGAATTTTACCCAATAAACAGGACATAGAGGCCTCTGCTACTTTTGCGGGGACTAGAGCTGACACTGGATCTTGTTGGGAGATAGAAAGCCCCGTGGGCGGTGATATAGTGTGAGAGGCTTGTTGGGAGCCTGGAAGATGTGTCGGGAAGATGGGGGAAGTATGGTGAACAACTTCGGTCTCTTCATCTCCCGCAATACTTTTTCTTGCTGACCTACCTAACGGCAAAGCCAGGCGTATAAATAAAATAGAATCAAAGCTTCCTAGCCCCTCCACGGATCACCACACCTACCTATTTCTTCACGCATGTCACCTTTCTTCCATACACTTCCAGGAGAATATATAAAAGAATATCTCGAGTATCTCCTTGATAGAATCGGTAAAGCTCTGGGAGAGCGCATAGCACACTTAAAGGATCTACCCGACTCCCGAAACTTTCATCATCAACCGTAACCTTCTACCATCGGTCTGCAACTTCTAACGCGATCTACTTAATTTTCCCTCGTGGCGTGGATTGGGATGAACCGCGCGGTGTGTCCATACAGAGAGGAGGTCAAGAAATATCTCCCGTATCAAGGGTTTTACCCGCTTTTTGTGAATACCTGTTATTGGAGAATATATACGAACACCATTCCTAAGGCACAACAATATCTTTCGAGAGTTAACTAATGATAGTGCCGTTGCGGGGATCTCGTAGGACAATCATTAACACGCCATGCCTAAATTGAGTCACAATAGGGCAAAAAATCGGCAAAGCCCCTACGTCTGAGGCAATCCAGGGCAATACCAACACAAATTCCGTAGCGACAATGCGACTCCGTTTCATGCGAAATCGCTTCTCTCAGAGGATGCAATGTTAAGGACTGATTTAGTAGGTTTAGGAGAGGTGAGCACTATTCCATATGTTTCTTTTCGCCAGCCAGCAATTGTTCAAGCCTAAGGAAACCCACCACCATCACCACACACTCCAAGTACACCCACTACTTAGGGGTATCCTCACTGCACAAGTCAACTGAAAGACCCAATTACCTAAAACTACATTAACCTCGTGGCTCAGATGTACAACAACAACGATAGCAACAAGGATATAAATCTCGCATTTCGTCCAGCAGACTCTGCAGGAAGCCCCAAAATTTCCATTGGCCGTGTTCCACATGTCGCCTCGGAGCATTTTGGCAGCCTGGTTGGGGTGGGTTTGCAAGCTATGGCGTGAGGTATAAATCATGCTAGCATGTGCTTGCGACGTCTCTATTGCCAAAGTAAAAATTGAGCACTTCGAGGCAGTTCAAAAAAGGACGAGCTCCGAGCCCAAGGAGCTTGGAAAGCAGTTGGATACAGATTTTGAAAGATCTCCCGAACAAGAGAGACGAGGATACGAAGGCTAGTATGCCAAGGATCAAACTTTCTATATCAAGGATCAGGCGCTTTATACCAAGGCTCAGGCTTGCTATATGAAGGCTTAAAGTCTTGTCTACCATGTGAATGACGATCCACATTCGAAAACAAAGAATACGGTGGGGACCCCGTTCAGAAGGTTGGCGGCTTGATGGGCGTTTTTCTGATCGCTGTTCTGTTGAGTGACTATTTTTATCATGATACCCGCATTCGATACATGAAGGAGGAAATGCAATTCCCGTAGGCAGCTATCGAAACCTATGGGTTTGACCTGGTCTAGGTCACATGTCAAAATTTATTGATTTGAAACGGCGGACCACTAATTCAATGACACATGGTGGGCTAGATCGATCGCATTTTAGTTTTTAGACTTTTTTGCAATAAGCAGGCAGTACGAACCGTGGATTTTAGAATACTGTGTTTCAAAATCAGCTTGTACAGTTGTGTCTAAAGTTGATGTTTTTTTTTGTTCGTATATTAGATGGGTTGTCAAAACGCCTAATTTGGCCTGCAACATTATACGATTAGTGCCTCGCCCACGCTAGCTCTAGCCGCATGACCTTGCCTCTCAATATTATCATGGTCTTTTATATAATTAAGATACCTGATATCTTTTTTTAAAACCGTCATATTTTCGGGACTCGCCACAGTCTTGCCCACATGGTCAATCGACTTGATAAAACTCACGAAACGAATTAGATAGGATTTGATCATACTAATCCCAAACCATCCAACCTAGAACCACCCGATATATGTACAGCTACCAAGGGGTCTATTGCAAATGCTCCACAATAGGGTGAGGATATCCTGGTGGAGCTGGAAGCCAGAGAGTGTGCTTCGCAAGCAGCTTCAAAGACGCACTGTCTTTATATAACCATCAAGGTGATAGAGAGGCCTTAGTCTTTTGCCTGGAACGTTATTGGTAGGCAAGAGAAATTGCTCGATATCAGTTAGAACCTTTGTCTCCCCCGACGACAAGCATTCTATCAGCTCGGGAATTCTGTCTCACTATTTATAGATGGCCGGCAACCTATCAGTTCAGCAATCCCTTAATCGCCGAAGTTATATAACCAAGAGTCTTGGGCAGCGCCCTGATTATTATTTTATATGGCATAAACACCTTGGGCGGTTCGGGGATTCACGAAAGCTGGCCTCGGATTGAGCTGCCTTCGAACAGCTCGGTCCCGTCGCGGTAAGGGTATGAGTGAAGCCAACAATTAGCATCTCTTTTGGAGTAGCCCCAATAGACCCATGGAAATTTTATGTTACAACTGCTATCTAGAGTGGTACATATACCAGTGCCATATATTGAGCAATAAGCAGCACACTCGCTGATAGCATCATTTTCCGACCTGGAAATCTAAATGACTCTGTCAAACGTTGCGTGCGGCCTGGCTTTCTCACTAGCAATAAAGCTTTATTGTTCCATAAGGTCCCTCATCTAGTTCCAACAGCGTTCGATTTCCCATCTATCAGACGGATTAGGCAACAGAAAAGAAATTACCTAATCATTTGTAAGAGTCGTTGTCTTCATGTGACATGATCACAGACGGCTGATAATTCATAAAGGTTTCGTACCCTTCCATGTACCCCCGACCATTGTTAGCTCTTTGATAACCCTCGCTCGCTCATTCTTCGGTAAAAACCAATGGTGATAAATTTTTACAATATCCCCAGAAGCGCATCCGAAAACCGCCATCCAAGAGATCCTTCTCATGGTTAGTAGGAACCGTTCCCAACGTACAGGGAAGGGCGAGAGAACTTTTCGAACGCGGCCGTATGAGTGTGCGTTCCCCTAGTTACCCCCCCCCCGAGATGCCAAAAGAGCCAAAACCTACTGCACCGATGATGAGAATGAGATTTCTCGACCAGCGGTAAAGTTTTATCTTTTTTGTTAAATCCTCGGATTGGTTTGGGTAGGATGCAAGACCGGGGCTCATACATCCCATACAACCCCAGCTATGGCGTAAGAACCAACTGGACTGGCGATAACCATTGGAAGGGTTGGTAAAAGTACAAGTACTCGTCGATATCCGCGATAGGGAGACCATCAACCCCCGTTAAAGTGTGCTTTCCGGTATGATATTTAAAAAATAACCATACGTCTTAGGCCCAACTCGATTTCAAATCGCATGCTAAACTCTTAACCATGCTTGCCCGAAATGGAGTTTGGGAATCGTGCCGTGCCAAGCACTCACCCCGGTTCTGATTTCTCCTAACCTATGATACTCATTCAAAAAGAAAAGAGAAAAGAGAAAAACTTGGTTCATAGGGATCCCATAGAACATTAGATTCCATCTCTGTCTTGCTAGCAACTTTTATTTTCCATTATAATCTTACCTTTATTCAACCATCACGCTCAGCAGGATCGAAGTGAGAGGCCGAAAATAAAAGCCACGCACCAATCCCAAATCTAGTAGCCGCACAGCCACTCACGTATCTGAATGCCAAGACGCCTCTTTCCACCACCCTCTGACCATCCCACAAGCACTATACTTTAGAATAAGAAATATTGTGCACAGAAACCGCCGCCACATTACAACAATCACAGCAGGATACAGTAGCTAAGGTTATTGGAGAAAACATCAGACATCATACTGAGCGGCCGGCGACATGAAATCACGAACAAAAGGGACCCGAGCGAGATTTAACCTCAACAGACGGACAAATCCGGAACACTTCCAGTCTAATGTTTCCAACGTCTTCGACAACAGCATCCATACGGCCAAGTGAGACACAACGGTTATGCAGCCTGCGCCGACCCCACACGCACAGTACCGTACAACTCCCGGGCGGAAAAATCGCTGTCGCCCTCCAGTTGGACGGTGAGCGACATGGCGTATCCATCGCCGGGATGGGATCCACTCCCCGTGATCCCGCCGTCTCTAATGTACCCCTCCCGTGTGCTCGCGACTTGTGCTACTAGTACATACTGTGTTAACGAAAATATTGTCCACCGTGCCCGTTCAAAGCGATTTGGATTTTGGGTTTGCATTGCGGTGAGGTCCTATCAGCTTGTGCGGGGTATTGACGGGGGGGCAGCATTTCCATCAGTATATCATAGGTAATTCTGAGACTTCCGCATGAGGTCGGGCACCCGCATCTGCCGGAACGTGCCCGAGCATTTCCGCACTGAAATCATAAGAAGAAAGTACGAAATATGAAAAGAAAAAAACGCTTTTGGCCCGACAATCTTTGGATCTGGGCAGAGGTGTGACGACGAACGATCCTATTATATCATTTGCCAAACATTTCTCTTATGCCATATAATCCTTGACGAGATGCCTCCCGTGTGGGCCGGACTGGTTGGGGTGGGGTACGCGAGGCTTTCTCGCGGGCTATGGTTTCTCAGGTGGAGAGACAGAAATGGCGGTTTATTTACTATGGCCGAGCACTCTAATGTGTCACGCTTCTCGGAAACTAACTTGGCGCCTGCCTGGCATACAGTTGAGAGAGGAGTTCATTGGTTTGGGATACGGTTTGTGAAGCATGGTTTTGGAGCTGGTAAAATATAACTCACTAGGCTAATCAAATGAGCAGTCTTGTGCCTTATCCTTAGTCAATTCCAAAACTGCTCTTGCAAAACGCCCTCTCGAATCGATGAACTGTTCGATCAACATACAAACTGGCCCCAGGTTTTCCGATGATGTGGGGGAATATATTTATCACATAGCAATAATATTTTTAATTTTCTTTTCTGGAACCCGCTCGGCGCGTATGATGCCGGTAAAAATCTATCACAATGTTTTTCGGAACTGCTCATTTCTACCCATCTAAAACGATCCAACTCGAGAGATGGAATTCATATCAGTGTCCGGTACCGAATCCTATCCCACTCACTCTCCGTGAAAGGAGGGACATCGTGAGGCTTATCGGTTAGGGAAGGATCAAGGAAAATAGCGATGACTCGGCGTTTCGCCGGAGAGACAAAGTTTATCACAGCATCATGACTTTCCTAACCCCCCAACACCTACGCCCCCTACCACTTTCCCCTTTGCGCTGAGTCGGTAGGGAGGTACCTGCTCTCGGACTGAAATCTTCTTTGGAGTCTGCTTGCCTTGGGTGTGTAGTGGGAGTATGTTTTTTTGAAAAATATCGAGATATATTTTCCTTGGAAGGATCCGCACAGGGCATTATTTCTTTTCTCATGAATCCCTTGTACGTTTCGAGAGATTCACGAATTTAGTCCCCCGACCAGGTTACATTAGGGCTGGCGCATCCGCTTCTCTCGCACCAGCGGTTCGCTGTAGCAATTCACCTGAAACCGGCTACCAGGATGGCAGGGGGGTATTCTGTTAACACCTCGCATTTATGGCTAAGGTGGCTAGCCCACGATGGCACCGACGGCTGCTGTAGCGGTGGGTCAGATTCGCAATTCACGGCAACCAAGCAAGGGTGGAGGAATCGGGTGTGATTAACTGCTTGAATTCCGATACGAATTCGTATCCTTCTAATATCACTTGCACGGTCAAATCACCATACGTAAACTTCACGCTCACGAGAAGGTTACCATGACTACTTTTAGCTGATTAGATATTTAGGTAGTATCTATTCACCACAGAGTCTGAATTCTGGGTGATCCGGCTCCACCGTATGCTATCGGCACCACCGCCCCGACCCGCGGCCCCCCAAACTGAACCACCCCCGACACAAATGTCAAAGGGTACCGTATACAGGTGTGAATACCACTGGGTAGAACCAACCGGCTTCAATGTCGTCAGCACTCCCCTTTTCCTTCCCCCACTGAAAATCTCGCTCAAATCCGGTGGGTCGCTCTCTTTTTGGAAAATCGGTCGGATAATCTTTTCACAAAGCTCCCTCGCAAGCATTGTCGTGTGCACGGACGCGGACTATAATTGCTGGGTTAGTTAACGACGCTCAGAGGGATGGGTACTTACGCTGGGCTCTTGCCATTTTCGGTACGTGATCTGCGAAGACACCCAGGAACTGATGTTTCGAAATACCTAAATCCCCCGAAAAATTAGCTACAATGCATCGAGAGTGAGAGGGCGATTTTGAAATTACGTCCCATAATGGCAAATCTTTACTTAAATAATGCAGTACAGGTTCCCGGACTCTGGCGTCATTAGGGACGGCGTACTTTCCGCTGCGAAAACTGAACAGGTGTGTTTGGTACTGAGATTTGGCACTCCAATATTAGCAATGGACTCTCCGTCCTTTATACGGCGGGGGAAACTCAATACATCCTCTACACAAGAGCTGTGCGGCATAAACACACCTACTCCCTGTAATATATACACTCCCTCGCACACACCCCTCGCACCCCTCCCTGTTCCTCTAGAAATCCAAGAGAACGCATCAGAACCAATACAACATCTGGTAACTAACCTGAGATCCCTCTCCGACTCAACCTCCACCAGCATATCCTCCCAAAACGAGCTCTCGGGTCCGGAGGCGGTAGCCAAAATCTCGTCCAATCGCCTCTGTACCATTTCGTGCCACAGTATGATCAGGACATTTTCGTACTCCCACGGTGCGAAAACGGGTTTTGAACGCAGCCAGATTACAACTTGCTCTGCCGACTGTTCGTGAACGGTATGGGATGTTGCTACGCGGGGAAGTGGGCGATATGGCGGCGGTGGTGGGGCCGTATCGGCTGATAGGGTTCTCTCGGTCTCTCCAGGGAGGAGGGAGTAGGGCGGGGGGGGCGGGAATCGGGGGGTGAAAGACATGGCTTTAGCGGCGGATGGAAGCGAGCGGAAATGTCTTAGGGGGGCGCGGTAGTAGTGCGAATCCGTGGGTTCTTGGGGGTAGCGGGGGTAGTGGGGCTGGTAGATATGTGATTTTCTTTGTCGCGGCTTGCTGTGGTGTGGTCTTTGGCTCGCAGCCACGGAAACGTTCGCAGAGGGAGATATAGCGTTAATATATGGTACGGGTGGCATAAGCCTTCGCGTTCAGAAGTGCTAAGGGCTTGCTCTGGTTACACCCTGCTATCCCTAATCTTGCCCAACCGGGTACCTCGCTGAACCAGTGGTCAAAGATGTCCGCAGTCTTATGGGACTTGAACGGATATCGCCCCCCGTTCCTAGAAGAATTTCACTCTCCTGATCCCTGTTACCGTGATGACAGTACCGTAGTAGCTTCAACTGAACCACCCCAAAACAAAGGCCATCAACCCTCCGGTAACGATCACTAATTTTGGTGGGGGGCAATCAGTTGCGTGTTGTGTCACGAACCTTTCATCCTCGGCTATCCACAATCCATGTTGGGCCGGACGAAATACCGAATTTCTGGCCATCCGGGATTGTCGGTTGTGTCTGCGCTGTTGGCTGGGAATTACATGATTTTGGATCTCCCCGTGAACACCCGAGAGAATTCAATAAAAGATATTAACGACGAACATCGTGGTAAGACACAGACCCGGGAGGTAAATCGTGGATCATGACCGAATTATATCCCAGCAACAAGTGCCAGTTTATTTGCCCAACAGCGATCATCCGACTATGGCGCAATTGATCTTGCACAACCTAGCTCATTCCCAGGGAATCCTGGGCGACCATGAGAAAGGACCAGTAGAGAGTGATCGATAGTGAGAGAGCAGAGAATGAGTAAACATGAATCAGTAAATCTGAACCAAAAGCCGGCGAGCCGTTGGCTACTTCAGTGGAACAGCCCGTCGGTGGCGATGGGGGCGCGCGTTGCCAATCAACAGTGCTGAAAGGTGTCCAAGCGACCTACCACGATCCTATTATCGGCACGGATGTGAGCGTGCCGAGGCAGGCCGTGGGGGTGAGGATTGTGACGCGCTGTGTGGATCCCGCGGCGGGGTTCCTGGACACTCTTCAAGTACCCCCACTAACTACCCAAGGAGAACAAACCGATAGACCAACGAAACCTGGATCACTCCGTCCTTCAGCCTCACCCTCCTCGCATACCTACCCGCAAGCCAGGGCGCACATTTCGTTTCTGCTCCCAGAAAACTGTTGTATTCACAGTCCATTCCAGGTAACTTCGGTTTGAAAGTCGTACTGGGCCTCGAGCGGAAATGAATGAGCGAATGCCGAGTCTGGCTGGATGCGGTATGAAAGGCGGAATATTTACCTTGTGTGCCCCCACGTCACGCCAAGAAATCACCCACGGTAATAGTTGCCAAGGTCCTCTAGCAGATGCTAAAACGTAACTTACTTCCCGAGGCAAAGCTTAATCCAACTGCAGGGTTGCTAACTCCGGCAGGAAAGGCGGGTCTTCCTCATCCATAATACTCGCGCACGCAAAATAAACCCTTAAAAATTTCAGTTGGAGTTTGTGCTCTGTTTTTCTGCGTCAAAAATTGCGCTATTGATCCGGTCTATTATTATTTTTCTTCCCCCGCTGTTTGCGCGTTCCACCAACCCGCCACAAAGATGCGAGACTCTGTACCCCCCCCGTATCATCTCACCCTTCCCGGCCCCAGCCCGCGACGAAGAAGCGAGCCAAAACGTTGGCCTAGTATCCTACGATCCAGCAATCTCCATAAGTCATGTAAGGATACCGCATCATTTGAAAATAAGCCGAACCCTATCTGACAGGATGAGACGGGATAGTGCCAATCGGTTGAAACCACCTCTTCTGCCTGCAGGCATGGCTATACTACATAGAAACCGCCTTATAGATATACGGATAGTACCACTTATACCGAGAGCCCATTGTGTCATCTAGTCCTACCCAGATAAAGCGATCTCAGTGAACCCATCGTTGTGTGTGTTCCTGACGATTCCTGGCCCCAGTGCCCCGGCTCGTGGACTGCCAAAAACACTCTATGTGACTCAGCGGCATCTATGGCACGGAAGGTGAGTTCACCGCCCCTGTTACGATAACACCCTTGTTGAAATCCTTCCCACACGCAAGGCAAAATTCGTGTCCCTAATTTCTGTGGTTTCAATGGCTTCCGGGGAAATTAATTGAGGGTTTTAGTTGCGTGATTGGTTGACAAATCTCCCTTTTGCACTTTCCGGCACCACAGCAGTCGGTCCAGGGCAACAATTTCTTAGGGGGAAAATCTTCGGCTCGGGTGGCGGGTCCCACTAAGTGGGTCTATGGCTTTCTTGAAGCGCTATGGAAAACAGGCGGATGCCTTCATATCTGCCCCTATTCACGAGTATCACAAGAAGTGATAAACGAATGAGTAGGAGTTGAGAAAGACTAGTGAGTGAAGAAATGTGCATATTTATATGGCGATGGTGGTCAGAAAAAATGAAAGGAGAAATACAGGGCCTCCATGGAGAATGGCATGAAAAAAATGAGAAACATATTGAATGGAAAGGGTACATAATGAAACGTAAGAAATCCAGCACAATCCCAGAAACACTAATCGACACCCTACCGCAAAAGCTCGCTAAATCCGCTACCGTGGATCTCAACTGGATCGCTGTGCTAGCCATAGTCCTGAAAGAACGATTTCGAGCTCGTAGGAAGAACCGTGATTGCAGACAGTTGTAGGAGGTTCGTAGAAGAATAAAAAAATCAGAAAGAGAGATAAAAGAAAAAAAACGAACGATGGTTTTCGAATAATAGGAATAGCACGGTCCTTTGGCTAATTCCTGCTTTCGTAGTCGTAAATCCACTGGTTTTCGTTTTCACTTTGGTTCGGTTCCTAGTCGCTCGTAGAAAAATCTCGTGCTCGTGTTCGGTTGTTCCTTAACAGAGAAGAAAAGGTCGAGGAGGACCTCGTTGGTCTACGTACGGGAACAAAGCTTTCTCCCTCAACATTCTGACAAACCCTTCACCGGAAAATCAACCTAACTGTACCCTAAAAAATTTCCATCAGAAGAGAAGGCTTAATGAAGTTGTCCACATCAGACAATACACTAAGCATGAAATCCCCCCAACAGTCTGCTTAGAAGACTCGGTTAACGAAATAACGAATACCGGTTAGTGACACCCAACAAGTTCAGCCTCTGAACGCTATACCCTGTCTAGAAAAACACTATCCGTTTCCCAGGTGTTTTGCCTTGAATTGCGAAATGTCGAGTCGCGATCCCCGATAGCTACGGTATTATAAAAATCCAGTACCCCTAACCCGGCGTTACCTAACAAGCTCGCTGAGCCTGGGTGGGATACCGGTGTTGCATGGAGTTCAATGGGGCATATGAAGTTTGATATCCTTCTCACCCCGCGTATTTTTCCTACCCCCAAGCCTTTCAATGGGTTGAACCGTGTTGAAAATGAGTCGACCTGACCCGACCCAAACCCAGCGGAGGTTCGACCCGACCCAACCCAACGATAACTCGGGTTAACTCAACGAACCACGTGGGTTTGTATGTAAAATGTGCTGATGAGAGCATTGGTGTACTCTCGTGGTTTAGATGTCAAATAGCATCTTAAAATGACTTCATCGATAACTGACAGATGGAAACGGATAGCTGGGAGATAGTTGTGGTGTGGGTTCAAAGTATCCCCTTAGGCCGTGAGGGCCAAACAAATCACCCACAATTTGAAACTAAAATCATATCGTTGCCATTCTATCCCTAGCATAATATATCTGGTATTGTCAGTCAAGTGTTTCAATATGAGAGAGTACTACTCAAACGGAGTGCGCAGTTGATATGAAGGAAGACTAACTCATAGTGATTGTGTATCCGTTATCTAGTATTAACTTTTGCAGGCGCCCGAAGTTGGTGTTAGCTGAATACAACTAGTTTAAAGGATCAGCATCTTGTGTAAAATATCTTGATAAAAACAATTTCTCACCAAGTATCGATTCCGCATGAATAGCTTTTTCCAGTTCTGCGGGCTTGAGCTGGCCCAAGGTATGTACGATAACCCAAGCGGGGGAAATAAGCGAGACAAATCTTTTGGGTTTGATGGGTAACCCGGGTTGAGCATTCCTAAATATTCCTAAACCAAGCCCAACCAAATGAACGGGTACCCACGAACCAACACAATTAACTGGATCCAACCCAGCCACCGACCCGGGCCAATCCAACGAATCCCGGACCCATCGGAAGGCTTGACTGCCCCTGCGGCACTCCCGTTGCCCTCCTAATAATGGAGACTAACACGACCAAGAGTACCCCGTTTAGTGAAACCAATAGCCCGGTCCGCGCGTCCTCACCCATGGGAGTGACGGACGCTATCATAGAAGACGGCACCCAGGGCATTCAGTAGTGGCGGCGTTCATCCTAAGCCCTGCCAACGAAGTGATCTGGTATAGCCTGTTATGCTCAATTTTGCCCCCATATAATTGCTTTCATATGAACGTGATGGAAGTAAGGGCATATGGTAAAATAAATTTCGAAGAAAAGTGTGTCGGGCATTGAATTAAAAATAGAGTCTGGTTAAGAATATGTTATCGAGTGTGTGGGGTAGACAGTGTTTGCCCTAGTAGAGATGAAAGATATAGCACAATTAACAAAACATATATAGGCCGGTGGTTGATTGTGATAGAGAATTACCTTTGATCAACAAATCCGTTGCATCGTGGCTCTCTTGATGTGAACCAAATCGTCCAGTCCATTCCATTTCGGGTGCGGTCCAGATGTACCGGGAAACCTAGAAGCAGTGTTCCCAAGGGGCCGGGCCATTGGCCGGGCCAAGGCAGGTCACTGCGGAAAATGGCCTAGGCCGATATAGGCCGAATTCCATCAGCCTACGGAAGCCAAAGAGGCCTGATGGGCGCCTATAGGCCGGACCCTTGGCACTGAAAAACTGGTGTCATGGAAACCATGATATCAAGTTTAGAAAAAGTTTCCAAACACCCCGCCCGCACTTGGATTTTTTTGGTTTTTCATTGCTTCCCCTCCTCCCCCTTGTGGAGCTTGCAAGAGGTTTGGATTTGGTTTGCCAGGATTTTTAACTTGTACTTTCCACTAGAAATAGATCATTTTGAACAGGAGCAAGTACCGGACCGAGTATTAATGGATGGAGAGAATTCGCTGGGCAGGTGAAAGCTTGGGTGAATGCAAGTCACGTTGAGCAGAAGTTAAAATGGAATAATGGAAGCAAATATCTGGCTAAGCGAGCTCCAAAAGCAGGTAGTATGACACAAAGCCTATACAGCCTATGGGTAGACCGGGCCGGGCCCGGCTCGGATACCTCGAGGCCTACAGGCTCGGTCCAGGCTAGATCCTCTGGAATTCTCGTAGGTCAGGCCCGGCTTTCCTCCGGCCTGGCCTACCTAGCCCGTTGGGAACACTGCCTAGAAGGATGCTGGGGATGGACGGGCATCTTAGCACCCGCCCAGACCATCGCCAGGAAGGAGCACAAGGGCCTAAAGATATCTCAAGACGCGAAATGTACAAAATGCCTACAGACGATTGTAGGTGGCCACGGTTCCCGGTAAGTGGCCCATGATACGGAATGTGCTAGGTGTTTACCGCTGGGTATCGGTGACGGCTAGGCGCTATAGATGATGGCTGGATCACGCTAGCGTCGGTGAGGCCTTATGGATGGTCAGGGGGTTAATAATCGATCGAGGACTGCGGTGTGCTACTTCTTGAATCTGGTCGTGGTTCAAATACCGCGTTTTAAGTTCTATCCTTTCTACACATTGCCGGGAAAATATTGTTACCCTGTGGCTCGAGACACCATACCTGGAACGCCCGAGACTGTTGGTTCAAGGAGGTTGTTGCAAAGCATGATCTGCTTATCCCCATTGGTATACAGTGAACCCAAGCGCCCAGGCAGCCCGTCCCTGGGCCGGACCAGACGGACGGCTGTGCATGGATAGATGTCCGCACCAGACAGGTATCTTGGTGTCCGTCCAGACCACTGCCTAGGACGGACGGGCGGATCCTTTTCTGGTTCATCAGGGGGCCGCGATGCGCCAGGTTCCTCCCGGTGACGGTAGATGACGGCCGAGACCTGTAGGTGACGACTGGGCCCTGCAGGAAATGGCCGGGACCTGGCGTCAATCCTTTGGATAGATGCCATGCCCTGCCGCCCTCACCCACCTGCCTGGGACACCCAGGACTATAGACTGCCAGGGCCCTGTAGGGGGCCCGGACGGTTGGGAACACTGTCGCTATACCCACGTTTCTTTGAGACGCTTCCCTAATATATTACCAAGGCAGCTTGTGGAGACTTACGCCCTAAGGCATTGCAACAAGCCATAGTGAGGTCAGACAGGTTCCTGATCTCTCGGTAAACCGTCAGGAGAAAAGGCCCCGGCTGCCCGGATGGATAACC
This sequence comes from Tuber melanosporum, assembly GCF_000151645.1. Taxonomy (NCBI): domain Eukaryota; kingdom Fungi; phylum Ascomycota; class Pezizomycetes; order Pezizales; family Tuberaceae; genus Tuber; species Tuber melanosporum. The sequence continues at coordinate 98,996 of NW_003298765.1, forward strand.
ATTCGTAGTCTGTGCAGTCTTTTGCATGTCTAGTGAAGGGTCACTGGGAACCCCAAAAATTGATCATTGTCCACAGCCCACCTAGTCCTACCTCTAATACGGAGAAAGAATTGGACTGTATCTTATTAAATAAATTTTTGAAATGTGCTATTAACACTTGCCAATGCAAACTGCTCTCCAGTAATTTTCAGGGTCAGAGGCCAAGTGACGGAAATGTATATCATACTATGCTCATTCAAATATCTCCCCGTTTGGATATTGAAGAGAAGCGACAATGAAACAGTTCTCCAAAACATGCAAAGCTTTAGGAGAGCCTCTGCAGCAGAGAGCTTCGCACTCCCTCCGGATGTCCAAAATGTACTACCGACCATCTCTCATGACCCGCAAATGCAATGTCAACGAAAGAAGAAATTATATAAACTCTGTCCCCAAAAATGTTTTTAGGAGTTGAAGTGTTCAATTGTGGAAAGAAAAAAAGAAATACCGGGTGCGGTCATTTTCAGGATGTGGAATGGGCTTTAGACAGAGTATTCGAGCGCCGAACACTCGAGCCCATCCCGTGGTATATGAGAAATGAAGCTGTGGTTAGGAGAGGGAAAAATCGTTGATGTCGGGCGCAGCGGAAATGTTAGCCGACGATCTGAGGGACCCGGATGGTTGGGTGGAAAGAAGATATTTATAGGATTAGATACCACACAAGAATTACGGCAGTCACATCCCACGCACACTGTTCGTACGAACGCCTCTATGACCCACATACGCCAGCAGCGAGCACACTGACAAGGTCGGCCCCTACATACCACATTGCTTGAACCCTGATACCGCCTTTTTCGCGCGCCCGGTGAAATACTTGGTAGTACGTCTGAAGGCACGGGAATTCGCACGATATCCTATTCTTCCTCCATATCCCGCCGATTACTCAAAAAATAATCCGGTTGTTCGGTGGCGACGACAAATGACGGTGGGTTTAGGCGGGAGATAGCTAGCAAAGTGACGGGTGGTGCAGTGCGGAAGGTTCGTTGGAAACTCGGATATTGTGTAGGAAAGATAACTGAAGTATGATAAACAACTTCGTTTTCTTCTACCCCCGCCTGATAGTTCTCTAACCGAACGAACGGTAAAGGTAGGTGTATAAGCAAAATTGGATCCAAACACCCTGATCCTTTCATGGACAGTTACACCAATCTCCATTTCCTCACTCACGTCTTGATCCTTCCGCAAACTTCGGTGATCGCAATAGATTCGAGTTAACTATGCAGTGGTGCAGATATGGGATCCAGGTTCCTCTTCCGATAACAAAAGTTTTATCCCCCATTTGTGACTCGTTATTGGAGTTAGATATAGATGAGCATCATTCCTGAGACACTAAAATCAGTAATCATACTGTCGTCGTTGCAATCCCGCAGGGCAATCATTGGCATCCTAGTCCTTGAAGAACATTAGGGCAAGAAATCAGCAAAGCCACTCCATGTGAGGGAATTCTTGGCACCCTTGACTGTCTGCGTTTTACTCATTTCAAGTATGATATAAATGGAGGGAACCTCCTTGCTCTTGACTCCATGGTAGTTCATTGAGCTGGCTCAGTAAGCATCTTGGAACGATCAACAAAGCAGCCAATACCACCACAGATCACAAAACTACATGGTAAGTCAGTTTTATCTTACATTCCTTTTTTCTGTCCTTAGGATATGGGGGACTGAATCGGAGAGTTTGGGGGATATCTGCAGTATTCGCCCATGTTTAGGTTCGCCAGCAAGCGATTGTTCAGGCCCAACGCAATCCACGGGCATCACCACCGGTACACATTCCAAGTACACCCTCCACATAGGGGTATCAGCACTACGCAGGTAATCTCCAAGGTCCAATTGTCTGCAACCTCAGTAACTTAGTAGCTCAGAAGCACTACATCAACAATGATAGCTACAATGATACCAATCTCGCATTTAGCCAAAGAGACTCTGCATGTAGCTCGGAGCCTCCCCTTGGCCAAGCTCCACATGCTACCTGGGAGGATTTTGGCGCCTTAAACAAAGTAGGGTTGGAACCCACTGGTAGCAAGTAAAGATCATGCTGACATGTACTTAGGACGTCGCTATCGCGAAATCCATACTTGAGCACTTCGAGACATACCAAAACGTGACAAACATAGAACTCAGGGACCTCAGCAAAAAGTTGAGTTCGGCTTTTGAAGATCTCTCCAACAAGATTGGCAATGATATAAAAGATCGTGAGATCAAGGCCCAGGCTCTCGCGGACAATAGACATGCCGATCTGGAGTCGAAGGTGAAAACGATAATACACCAGGAACTTATCGAGAAACTTGGCGCTATGACGGGAGTTTTTGTGATTCTTTTTCTGGTGAGTGGGATGTTCGTTTTCTTCATTTGATAAAAGGAGGGGAAACGTACTGTCAGTAGGCACCTATCGAAACCGGGGGGGGCTTGATCCGGTTTAAGTGAGGACAACGGGCGCTATAGATTAGAACCTGTGGACCACAAGTCCAAGGACAAGAGGCGGGCTGGATCGAATTTCAGTTTATGTTCATTTTTGTAATAGATGGTACGAACACTGCATCCCAGAATAATGCGTTTCGACATTACCTGGTATCTCATCGTCGACTATTTTTGCTAGCACAATGGGTGGCTCGGTACAACACCTAATCTGACTTGCTTTATAATATATGATTCCTATCTCGGCTGCTGAAACTCTAGCTCTAGGACAGGCTCCCTCACCCTGCTCCTGAAGTGTGATTCATTAGAAGTAGAAAGATGTATAAAATTGGTGGTGTTCTACTACGCAACCTGGTGTAACAGGAAGAACAGAAATAGCCATTCCAGTCTGAAAACTCGCTTCCAGAAAAGCAAGGTAAGCCTCTCGTACTGCCCTTCTCATTTCCTCAACTTCCACCCGCGTCGCCCCACCTGAGCTTCAGAGATCCATCCTATCAGTCAAGAGAATACAGGTACAAGTCCTTCACCCACTCGACAGAAAATTTCTTGAGACATATCTTATATTTGCCGTGTGTCAAGGCAAGGGCACTATTACGCTCTATGCTGCCAATGCTTTCTTTTCCTCCAGAAAAGTCAGTTACGACGCCAACCGAAATTAGGGCAAGGGCTTACAGTGAGAAGAATGTGTAGAATACTTTTGTTGGTTTACAATCGGCATCTCGCTAAATTTCTCCTATGTCTCGGAAGATGTGCCTCCACAGCTTACGACCATACCCCTCAATACCATAATTGTATTTGACCCAGTGTGTAGAAACGCAATTATCTTTTTTAAAGGGCTTAGTTGCTTTCGAAACTCCCCCGAGCTTTTGCCTACTAAGCCAACCTACTTCACAAAATTCACGAAACAAATTCTAGGAGATTCGATAATCACCATGAACGCAAACCAGTGTTCCCAATGGTCCAGTTTCTCCGGCCTTGGCTTCAGATGGGACGCACACCAGCTCCCACGACCCTGTCCTGGACGGACGCCCGTCCTGGGGTCCGTTCCAAGCTCTGCCCGGGACGCCCGGCCGGGCCCTGGAGGTATCTCACTTATATGATTTGTTCTGAATATGATAAGTTTTCAACAATAGGATTTACGCATCCTTTGATACCATGAAAGTAATGTGATAACCGTTAGGACAAATTTGTCAAAAGAAAGTTTCTTGGAGTACTAGTAAAGGGAGAGCTCGGAAAAGGATGATTCTGGTACATCAGGTTGCTTGGATTCATTCGTACAAACTATGTGTTGAAACCAAAACATTCTGCTCCATTTCTTTGTAAATACATCTCCAGTGTGAAATAACCACTAGTATTACGAGATAGGCATCAATTATGGAATAGTGTGCGAAATACCGAAGGGACTCCATGGAGGACACACAAGCCGGCAGACGACCATGGGGCCCTGCGGGTGGCGACCATTCCCTACAGGTGACAGCCGGAAGATCCCATTTGGACTAAGACTGCCGGGCCCGGGCGTCACCGCCCATGACTGCGGTCTTCAGTAAGGACGGACGCCGTGCCCTGCCGCCCCCACCCACCTTGCCCAGCACAGTCGTGAACACTGTCGGCCCCAAAATACCTCATTGATTGAGCACCAATACTTCCATTTGCGCGCGCCGGAAGAAAGAGTTGGTAATGTCTTTGAAGGAACGGGAATGCGAGCAATATCCTATCCTTCCTCCGTACGCTGCAGATTACTCAATGAACAGGCCTCCGCTTGTCCGGTGGGGACTACGCATTACGGTAGGTTTAGGTGGGAGATAGACAGCGATGTGGCCAGTGATACAGTGCGAAGAGTTGGTTGGATACTTGGATACTGTGGAGGGAAGATAATAAAGTAAGCAAAACAACTTCGTTCTCTTCTTCTCCCGTCTACTACTTCTCTAACTAAACTAACAGTAAAGGCAGGTGTACAAGCAAAACAGGAGCAAAGAATCCTAATCCTTCGATGGATTGTTACACCTATCTTTGTTTCCCCACCCACGTCTCAATCCTTCCGCAAACTTCGGCAATAGCAAAAAAACAAAAAAAACCATCTCTGCAGTACTACCTCCGTATAATCGCTAAAGCTCTAAAATAACCAATCACAAACCTAAACAATCCGCTAGACTCCCGGAATTTCACCACCAGCAGTAATCTCCCATCGACAATCGGTAACCTTTAATGCAATGTGCCTAGTTTTGCCGAGCAGCAATAGATTGGAGTGGACCACGCAGTAGTGCATATATAAGATACAAATTCCCCTTCCGATAACAAATGCTTTACTCGCCATTAGTAAACACCCGCTATTAGAGCATAGATATAGATGAGCACCATTCCTGAGACACTAAAATCAGTTGCTGTAGTCGTTGTAATCCCGCAGGGCAATCATTGGCATCGTATTCCTCAATTGAGCCAGGATAGGGCAAGAAATTGTCAAAGCCCCTCCATGGGAGGAAATTACCGGCCCCCTTGAGTTTCCGAGTTTTACTCCTTTCAAGCATAAATAGAGGGACCACCCTTGTTCTTGACTCCGTAGTAGTGCAGTGTGCTGGCTCTACAAGCAGTGGGAACCATCAAAAAAAAGCGAATACCACAACAGATCGCACAACGAAGTAGTAAGTCAGTTTTATCTCACATTCCCTTTTTCTGCGGTTAGGATATGGTGGACTAAATCGGAGAGTTTGAGGAACGTCAGCAGTATTCGCCAATGTTTAGGTTCGCCAGCAAACGACTGTTCAAGCCCAATGCAATCCACGGACATCACCACCGGAACACATTCAAATCACACCCTCCACATAGGGGTGTCAGCACTACGCAGGTAATTTCAAAGGCCCAATTGGCTATAATCTCAGTAACTCAGTAGCTCAGAGGCACTACATCAGCAACAATAGTCACAATGATACCAATCTCGCATTTGGTCAAACGGACTCTGCCTGTAGCTCGAAGCCTCCCCTCATTGGCCAGGTTCTACATGCCCCCTGGGAAACCTTTGGCGCCCTAAACAAGGTAAGGTTGGAACCCACTGGTAGCAGGTGAATATCATGCTGACGGGTACTTAGGACGGGTCTATTGCGAAAGCAAAGATTGAGCACTTCGAGGCAAATCAAAACAAGACAAACATAGAACTCAGAAACCTCACCAAAAAGTTGAGTTCAGCTTTGGAAGATCTCTCCAACAAGATTGGCAAGGATATGAAAGATCGTGAGATCAAGGCCCAATCTCTCGTGGACAAAAGACATGCCGTTCTGGTTTCGAACGCGAAGAAGATAGTACACCAGGAACTTGTCAATAGACTTGGCGGTGTGATGGGAGTTCTTGTAATTCTTGTTCTGGTGAGTGACATTTTCATTTTCTGCCTTGGATAAAATGAGTGTAAATGCACTACGACAAGGCACCTATCTAAACCAGGGCGGCTTGATCCGGTTTGAGTAAGGACAACGGGGGTTATTTATTTGAAACTGTGGACCACTTGTTCAAGGACAAAAGGGGAGGCTGGGCCACATTTTAGTTTCTATTCTTTTTTGTAATAGATGATACGAACACTGATCCCACAATAATGTGTTCCGGCATGACCTTGTACTCAACGGTCGCCTATTTTTGCTTGCACATTAGGTCTCTAGGCGGAACACTTATTACAACTAGCTCTATGATATGTGATTCCTATCTCGGCTACACTAACTTTCGCTCGAGGACAGGCTCCCTCACTCTGCTCCTGAGGTGTGGTTCGTTAGAAGTAGAAGGACATATAAGATCGGTGGAGTGCTACTAAGCATCTTGCGGTATCAAGAGGAGCAGAAATAGTGAACACTCGCTTCCAGCAAAGCAAGGCAAGCCTCTCGTACTGCCCTTCTCATTTTACTCAAATTCCACCCGCTTCGCCCCCCGAGCTCCAGAGAGCGAACCCATCAGACAACAGAATACAAGTACAAGGCCTACACCCACTCAATGGAAACCTCCCTGAGACACATCTTATAATTGCCGTGTCTCAAGAGAAGGGCCGTTTTACGCTCTATGCTGCCAATGCTTTGTTTTTCTCCGGAAAAATCGGTTACGGCGCCAACCGAATCTAGGGCAGGGGAATACAATGCGGGGGATATATACGTTTATTGGTTTACAATCTGCATCTAGATAAATTTCTCTTGGGTCTCGGAAGTTCTACCTCCCCAGCTACGACCCTACCCATCAATGCCAGTAATGGTGTTTGACCCCATGTATCATAGAAACGCAATTATCTTTTTTAAAGGGCTTAGTTTCTTTCGTAATCCCCCCCCCAGGTTTTGCTCACTTAGGCAATCCACTTCACAAAACTCGCATAACGAATTTCAGATAATATTTGATAATGAATCACCATTAACACAAACTACCCAACCAACTAGTCAGGCTATACACAACTACCAATGGGGCCAACTGCAAATACCCCCTCAAGGTAAGATATATGTTTTGTGGTCGCTAAAAACAACAGCCTGCGCTTCACCGACCGGTTTGAAGGCGTGGTGTCATTATATAACCTGAGGCGACGACGAGGCCCCATCTTCGTTTGTGGAGATGTTCACCGGTGGGTCAAAGCAAAAAGAATTTGACCCCCGCTGACAGATATTCTATGAAATAAATTGCTCCGTCCTCGTGTCTCATGTGGCGGGTATCCTTTTCGGTTTCCAAAAAAAAAGATATCAGTACGGTTGGATCGGTAGGGTTGGTTTTATCTAAAGATCTTGTCTATGAGCAATGAGGAAGAAGAATGCAAGTATAGCCAAATGGGGTAGAATAAGGGTAGAGAGGTGAATGACTACAGCTTTCTATTATCGCTTTTGAAGTATTTTTCGTGTTGCTACTCTAGAGGGGAACTCCATGGCTATGGTCCACTGTTACAATGAGCGTCTTGCAAAGGGAGGTTGTCCCAAATATTAGATTCCCTCTCTATCCTCTTCCTCTCACTTCATTTGGTGCAAATCTACACCCAGCTCCTCAATGCATAAAATGTCTAGAACACTGATTGATTGTGGGGAATTAGCCCCCTGAATGACAATATCAAACCCAACCGCACCACCGCGCTCTATATTGAGTAAATCAAATCCGATACGCCCCGGATCACGGGCACTTGCACCGTGTGTTCGTGTTTAAAAATCTTTGCTGCGTAGTTTGCCCAGGTTGCCGTAATGTTTACACCGACAAACTTTTGGACACTACAGCGACCCCACTGCCCTACCACGCTGACTCCCGATTGCACAGTAGTACAACGGAACGCATCTGGGACGTGAAGCGAGTTATCTGGCGGTTGCACATAACTTTGTTGCAAGGTTCAAGATAGGAATGGAGGAGGAAGAAGTGATGGAGAGCCATATAAAATGAATTCGCAGCTATCGCTCTTCAAAATTAAGTCTTCGGAAAAACAAGACCCCTTTCGTGACCGGACCTGCTTCTCTGGCAACAATAATGCACAAAGTACATCTAGACCAGCACCCCGTTATGTCGGTCTTAACATCCACGCGTCCCCATGACTCCCTCTCGCCATCCCTTTCCCATCTATCTCTCTGTTATAAAATCGGGTTTGCTGAAGTTCTCGCCCCACCGTCAGCACGAGTCTCCTTACGAGCAAGCACTAGGAGTATGACATCAGCCATTACGTGAGTCCTAGGAAACGGCCGGGAACCCTCTTCACAAATAGGGTGAGCACGTCCGGCAACCGAGTCAGCACCACAGAGTAAGTTGATCCTAAAAAAACATCATGTTTAATAGGTAACTGGGATAGCTTCCGCTTTTGATGGCTTATAGCGATGGCTTTTTTATGGAAATGATGGCGCTCCCTAGCACGGTTTGCCTCCGAATATAATATTATCATGCCCCCCATTGAGGGATGTTTACGGAGTGGTTCGGCTGTGCACAGCGTAAATCTTTTGTTTGCTTCATTTCCATTTTTTCCCACAAACTCTGGGGAATACCGAAAACCGAAAATCCCCTAACTAGATTTCCCAGCAAAATTATATGAAAATCATCTTGCACAATGCCCAAACGTCTTGCCTCGACTGTTTTTCATCTACTGGATTACTGCATATCATCAATCGCTGGGGACCTTCGCGCATTTTCGGTTGTATGAGCCTAAGCACTATGCCCTTTTTCTCGTTTCATGATATCATACATGGTCATTCTGAGCACATCTGCGGTTATACTATTGTATTAATACAAGAGCGCTCGCACACACCATAACTCTGCAGTAAACTCACTCAGCAAGACCATTTGGGAATTGTCGACACAGGCGAGGATACCAATAACCAAATTGTGCAAAGACAAGGTGGATCGCTCCCTCACACTCGCCGAAATGGTGGAGACTAACTCACTGAGTTTTGGAGGAGCGAACAGTACCCGACCATGTTCAGGCTCGCTAGCAAGCAAGTGTTCAAGCCCAAGGAAATCCACCACCGCCACCACGACCACCTATTTCGATTTCACCATCCGAGCCTACTAAGAGGTGTCAGCACTACTCAGGTGAACCCAGGGACCGAATCGCCGGCGACTGCACTAACGTGACAGTGCAGATATTCAACAAGGATAACCGTTATGATACCGACCGTACATCCCGTCTGACAGAATCTTCAGGCGGCTCCAAGTCTCATCTTTCCCACATTCTACCCATTCCCTGGGACCGTTTTGGCCGCCTAGTAGAGGCAGGCGTGGAACCCACGGTGCGGGACGAAAATTGCGCTAACATCTGCTTAGGACGTCTCTATTTTAAAAGCCAAGGTTGCACACCTCGAAGCAGGGCAAAGCAAGATAGCCTCTGAACTCAAGGACCTCCGGAAAAAGTTAGATACGGATTTGAAAGATATCTCCGACAAGATGGACATGATTATTAAAGGTCAGCAAAGCAAGATACGGGCTATCTCAAACAAGATACGGCTGCATTTGAGGCCTCTCTGGGAGTGGATTAAGGAGAATCATCTCTTCATACTGTTGTTTTTTTTTATCGTCTTCGGTCCATGATGCTATGAAAGGAGAAGCGGAAATGAAATGCCTCCCAGGTAAGCATGATAAAGTCTATTGATTACCTCTCACAACTTTGTTATGTAATGTACCACTGGTTCGATCGCATAGGGCAGGGCAGGATAGCACTTTTGTTTTTTCGGTTTTTTTTGTTTTTTGAAATTGGTAGGATGCACAGTACCTTTTATAATATCATACCCAGTTGTGCAACGACCTTTTCCCCAAAGGTTAATTGCTTTTGCGAATATATTGGGCGACTGCGCAGAAGGTCTGGTTTGACTTGGTATATCATACTACCCTTACCTTGGCTTTTTCAACTCTGGCTCAAAGGCGGGCTCCCTCACTCTGCTCCAAGGGAGTGGCTGTCAAGAGAAGTAGAGAGCTGTAGTGGACGAGAGGTGCTCTATCATACCTTGTACTTGAAGGTGGCGGGCTGAGCAAAGGGGGTGGGCCCACAATGGGCGCTTGCTTTTAGAGACTTCAAGGCGCCAGTCAAGTAATTGTTTTGAAAACCCCGTGTCAGGCTGGTAGAAATTATCAGCAACCAACCATGTCCAGCCGTGCTAAGCTGACTGCCACGCCGAATATCGAAGCGAGCCACGCCTAAGCTACTGGATGCCCAGGAAACGTGGTTAGATACATAGACAAATCTTCGAAAAGTACCGACATCACTGTAGGGCTTCACGGGAAATCTGAAGAAAAAAAGACAAAGAGAGAAATCTAGAGACAAAAAATGTTCTAGAACACAGGGTATAGTTTCCAGAAGTCCCGATTATGTATAAATTTTCTCAATCCAATGGGTGTGATAAAGGGTGAAGAAGAAGTCGAGCAAGAGGTGATGTGGCCAGAATATTTTCTCTTGATAGTCAATTCCTAAACCTTGCAAAAAATGCGATGCACAATACAAATTACACAACAGGAGAGATGGTGGTGGTGAAAGGGACACGATTCTTGTTGAGCTGCCAGATTGCGATTCCATTATCACAATAATGTTCTAAATTCAGCATAGTACCGACAGTTCGGCTTTTAATCTCTCGATTTCCAAACTCAGGAAGTTCATAAATCTAAACCCCCCTGGCTCAGATTGAGAATTTAAGAACAGCCTTTCAACATGTTAATGCGAGAAGCTGCCATGACCCCTTCTGATTTAATTCCAGATGGTTAAGGCAAGCCCTCCATGGCAGCACGAGTTCTCGGATTCCAATTTCTTAGCGATATTGTCTTCGTGACGGCGCTATTGACGTGGTAGAATGTATATTCATGGGGGAGGGTAGCATTGCTAAATAATATTATCATAGTAAAATTAGGTCGCGCAGAGCCAATGATTCGTGGGCTTCTGTAATGGTGCGTTATAAGCAATGGGCCCTGTTGAGTGATAGCCCCCCCCCAGTAGTGGAAGGCAATTCACGGGTTGAAACATCCTCTTCCACGCGGCCAGGCCCGGGCCCGTCTATGGTTTCGGGGACCCTTTTTTCGACAGTTGGGCCCTGCCATCTCCGAGATGCATGTGTCTGTCCGGCGGCATCCAATCCCCGGGAAAGCTAGCCGCTTGTGTTCACTACGGTACTGTGCTTGGTTTCGGCAAAGCAGGATACACCCTCCGTGCTCCACTTCTCGTATCCTTAGACGTCCCCTCGTTCGTTTGCCTTGTGCTCCAGAATACCGTCTTATCAGACACAAATCTTCCGGTCGGTCCGGAATCCGGTGAGCTGGGTCGTAGATCTCTCTCGGGTTTGTTGGGTCTTGTCCAGGGAGGGTTCAGCCCGGGCGACTAAACCAACCCGAGAAACGTTCCTTCCTTAGTTTTGCATGTTGCAGGATGTTCTCCAGGAGGCAGGGCTGGTATAGAAGCATGTGCTTGGATCTAGGAAATAGAAAAAAAAATACTGCAGTATTTGCGAGCGGGTGCACAGCGCCTGAAGGGTATTTATATTTGGATACCTTATGTCACGCTAAACTCATATAGTCTAGGTAATTTCGAGCCATCACCCCCAAATTTCAATATAGTATGATATGTAAAAACTGAACCACCAACCTTGTTACTCCCGGTTCCGGGTAATCCGGAAATTCAACATTGTTTCACTCCCAAATTGTCATTTCTCAAGTTATATACAGATATTCGCCAATATCCATGCAATACCTGAAGATATCTGCAGTCGGCTCAGCTCCGGGACGTGAGAATTGAAATCAAAAAAGGAATATTCCCACGTTTCCCAGCTCCAAGAGCAATGCAGATGCTGAGAGATTTCATATCACTCGATATATTCCCAAAGCGTGCGTATATTAAAAGTGAGCAAATATTATTCGGTTATGATTTCGGGCTATTTTCCCTACCACATCAGCACCACTACACCCGTAAAATACCTAACTATTTTAGTGATAGCCGCCCCTCCACTATATCCCTCCTAGTACCCTTCACCTTCATGATTCCGCACGGAAAACCATTTCTCCTCTTCTTGATTGCGATTTTCAAGTTGGATACAACCATTTAGACAAGAATGTGAGCGTATAGTGCATGGAGATCTAGACCAGGTGGTGCACAGAGCGGTCGTTCAACTCCTATGGTATATATATAATGGCGGTGAAGATGGAAATATCACATGTGGGCACGGAGGCTATTGACGCATATGCTCGTTTGCCGCTCAATCGATACCAATTTATCCAAATGCCCCAAAAGCTGCCCAGAATTATCGCATTCACATCGGATGCGCTTGGAAGCCTACAAATATCTGCATTCCGGCCAGGCTAGGCTAGATGAGACTGGGAAGTCGGACTGTGGCTGAAAGTCAGGCCAGGTCGGCTCTCGGAAAAGCCCAGGCCGGACCTGTTATGTTCAAGCTGGGCCGGACTGGCCTCTTGCGAGCACTGGTTTATTAACCTAACCCGGGCTGTGGTTTGTTGGGTTGGGTTGGCTTAGGCTGGTGATTTTAGACCTGGGTTAACCCATTGGGAGTTTGATCAGACAAGGGGATACAAAACACAACAATTACGTAATTTTATTACATGGATAGTAATGGAGGAAGAAAAAATGATAGAGTTCTATGGAATAAATCGATAGCTATGGCGCTTCAACACCCAGTTTGTGGACGGTGAGAGGCTGTTTGTAATAAAACATGTTTCCCTGGTAACAACAACGGACAACGCGCATCCTAGCGTGCTCGAGTATCACGTCTATCTAAAAGTTCCGGGCATCGCAAAGACCCACAATTTACCACTTTAACTCCCGCTTTCTGAAAAGAGGTGCGAGGAGGTTCTTACCACAATACTATACCGGTGAAGGATGGTAACGGTTTTTGGAGGGTAAAGTCCAGTATCTGATAAGGTGTTGAGCCTGCAGAGCTTCTTGCTTCAGAAGGAGGAAGCTTGGCAGGAGATTTTCTCCCCATCAGCCCTTATCGCTTCCCCCCCTTAGCATGGACAAGCCAACCGTTCGTCCCCGTTCAATTAAGTCTTGCTTCGTCTCTCTGCTTCTTCTTGCCTCTCTAGTCACACGACATATCCGCGGGCCAATTCGTCATCGCCATACCATCCGGTTTATCAGGAGGTCAAGATCACAGCAATTCACCGGGTCCAGTCCGTATTCGACACACCATCCGTCTTATTGTGCCTTGCGATTCAGCGCGACACCGGTACTCCAGTAGAGAACTTTGCTGGCAGTGCGCGCTATGACATTAGTGATACTATGAGTCCTTTCTCGCATATACTAGCCTAACAAAGAGGCGGATAGGAAAAGGAATTAATTCCGAACAGTAGGAAGCGGCTAAGAATATTCTCCACAAACTGAGTGAGCTAGGATAATAACCGAGTGGGCCCGGGTGATCCGAAGAATATGATGGCTAGTCATGTGAGTCCTATTATGTACAAAACTTTTAATCGGTATGATATCTTGGATTTTTTTCATGGAAATTTTTGGTTGAACATGCAATCGGGGTATCCTGTACTTACTTTCGGGTTCTTATTAAGATGACACTGCGATGGAGATCATTTTGCTCCCCAATACCTCTCGTCTAAGGAGTACTGTGCTCGCTTACAGAGGGCGTATGAGACTCTCCTTGCAGAAAATTTGAAACTCGTTGCCTCTACAGCTTTGTATCTGCTAAATTTCTACTTGTTTTTAATTTTTAATGCTCTTCATACATTTTCAGTTATGCGCAACTAAGCGCTACTCCCATCTTTAGTTGGCTTTTATTTTTTTCACCTGGCTGCACCGGACACATCTACTACTATACCACACCACAAACTATGGTCGTTTCAAACGCATCAATCGTTATGGTATACTACAAATACAGGGATCGCCTGTGCTCTTGACTACGCTGTAATCTCACTTTGCAACACGATTTGGGAATCATTGGCAAAGGGGAGGACACCCGAAACGACAAGGCGAGTCGATTGCATCTCTCACCAACCGCCCACTAGCTAAAATATTGAAGTTTGACTTTGTGGGTTTAAGAGAGGAGAGCAGAACTCGATTTGTTAGGTTTGCTGTCGAGCAATTGTTCAAGCTTAAGGCAATGAACAACCGCCACCACCCATTTCAAATAGATCCTCCGAGTCTACGAAGGAGCATTAGTACTGACCAGGAGAACTCGGGGACCCAGTTTCCGATGGCCGTGACAACCCAGTAGTAAAGGAATGCAACACCAGCAAGAATAGCCGCCGTGATACAGATTGCGTATTTAGTCTAGCAGGCTATGTCTGTGGCTCAAAGCCTCCCCCTGGCTTGGCTGCACAGATTATTTGCACCTAACCCGGCCAAAACGAGATGAACTCTAAACTCAGAGGGCTGGAGGAAAAGTTGGGCGCGGGGTTTGAAGTTCTCTCCTGCAAGACGAACACGGATATGAAAGCTCACGGTATTAAACATTGGGTCTCTACCACAAGATAAAATCCGATCTGAATTGTTTGGCGAAGCGGATATATAGGAGGATTGGCGAGGAGCTTTCCTGGATCCCGTACCGGTACTTTATTTTCATCCTTGTTCTGCTGTGAAAGAAGCGGAAATGCGTTGCCTGAAAGTAGCCGTAGGAACCTAGATTGCTGACCTGTCATAGGTTAGCATGGTGAAGTCCATTGATTAATTCTCACAGCAGCGTTACTGGCCACTAACCTAATGATACAGAGCCGCGCTGGATGGAATTTCTTCCATTTTTTCATTGCTTTTTAATGGGCAGTATCATGGGAAAATCATCCCTATCACCCACCTACACACCCTAGCAATGACCACACCGCTAAGAGAGCCCCGCCCATCTTATCTTGTTTGCGCTACCGCGTTGGTCCAATTCAAAGTACTCATGCCGCCTTTTCTCCCTATTTCGTACTTTGCCTACTATATTCTCTTCAAACCTCTACAAAGTCCCACACAAGACTACGCTACCCTCACCACACACCGCCGCAAATGTTTTGACAGGAATCTAGCTAGACGGGAAATCGAATAAATCGGGTGATAATTTGCGATACCTCCCGATCCTGGGGGATGCCCAGTCCGCCAGGAATTGAGACCCCTGCTTTCTCTGTGGGGACTATATACCTATAATAATTTTACCCCCTTGGAGTAGAATGGAGTAGTGATTGACACAATTATGACGACCAGGATGATAGTGCCCATCACCCGATTGGAGCGGGCTATACGGTAGTACGTCCACGGGACCAAGGTTTCTCTCAGGGTATCAAGAGTTCTAACTTACCCGCCATGTGTGAACAACTACTCTGGAAGTATGGGCACGAGTGCCATTCCCGAGTTTGTATAATTGCTTCAGAAGATTTACGGCTTTTGTTGTCTTACGTTTACTGTAATGTCTTTCCCCATATGTTTTTAGTACCCACAATGGGACACCAGTCCAACATCCTCACGACCCTGGGTCATGTAAATTTTGTAATAAGCTACGATACTGGGAATGGCATCAGCCTTTCACTATACAGCCTCCAACGATAAAAGTCTTTTGGCCGACCGTCTTCGGATATGCCCCTAAGGATACCGTAATATTGTGCCACAATTTTCTTTGCAGATTAATGGGAGAGGAAGCGTTTGCTAGCGCTGTGCGTGCTAGGAATGGCACGCGAGCTTTGCGAATGCGGCTGCATGTATGTAACCCTTCTGCTGCATCGAGACGTCTTGGCGCCAAGACGTCTTGCGAGTGAAGAAAAAGTTGTAAGGCGACATCGCCAGCAACAACACCAAAATTTGGGAGTTTTCGCGCTCTAATACCGACTAGAGTCCGGTGTTGGGGTGAAAATAATTTCACGCACTGGTTTTATTGCTTCTCCACTTCACCTCTCATTGTTTCGGGAATATGTACGATATCTCATTTCTGCTCTGCTAATTGCTTCGGGTAGGGCAACGGGTCACAATCCTTCTCGTTGCCACACCAAAAAAGGTCTGTTATGCATATAATACTTGGGAAAAAAGAAAATCGAATGCGGCACAGTACTATAGTATTCTGCGTCAGAATCAATTAACCGAGCACCGCGACGCAATGAGGCGTATGTACCTCTTTTACAATATTGACTACCAAAACCACATTTGAAAAATATTTTAAAAATTAATATCTTGCATAGTAGGAGTTTTTTGTCGCGGTAAAGGTATCATATCATACTGTGGGGTTCGGGAGTGAGGGGGACCGGCTGAGATGTTGCGTGTGGCGGAACGTTGCGGCGCCAAATGTTCGGTTAATTATGCTAACCTACAAGACCGGCAGTTATGGACGGGGACTCACACGGCAAGAACTTTCTGGAAAACCTATGCAGGCTTCCCAGAGGTAAATTACCGTGCTGAAGCTATCTATGAAATGCTATGATACGGTGCCCGGTATTCCACCTCATTCCCACCTAGATTCAATGCCGCTCACTCTCGACCTTCCATCTCAACAACTCCTTCATCCTCAAGTCTTTCCCATTTTCCACGAACTCCGCAAAGGACATACCACTCTCTGTCCCTCGTTTATATATGTCCACACCCTCAACCTCAAGTAATTGCTTCACCACCCGGTACCACATCCTCCTCCCTGCAAGAAAAATTGCCGTCTGTCCCGCTCCCGCAATCCCGTTGATGTCTACTCTCCCATCCTCCACGAGCGCTCTTACAATGCCTTCTCGTCCATTCCATACCGCGAGGCCGAGTGGTGTCCAATTATCTGCTGCTGGGATATTCGGATTTGTAATTTCTGGGAAGCGGAGGAGCTGGATGAAGGCGTCTAGGTTCCCAAGCTCCGCAGCGGTATGCAGTGGTGTACGCCCGCTCGCGAACGGGATAAGGGCATCGACCGATGAGTGGGAGAGCAGCAGGCGGAGGATATCACTGCAGGAGTTCGTGACCGACAAGTGGACTGGTGTGAAACCCGCATCGTCGCGGGAGTTGACATCAACTTTTTCATCTGCTAGTAATTCTTGTACAACAGAAACGTGCCCGTAGCGACAAGCGATAGCAAGTGGTGTTTCATGCCCATTCAGGTCCTTGTTGCTCTGTTGGGAATTTGCATCAATTTCTCTCCTCCTGAGCAGTGTTCTGACAACGTCCGCGTGTCCCTGCCACGCCGCCAGCCAGAGGGGTGTTCTATCCCATATGTCCTTTGCATTCACGTCCACTTGAACACTCTCAAGAAGTGCTTCCACGGCGCCGAGATTCCCGGTTTCGGCAGCTATGGCAAGAGGTGTTTGCCCGTACTTGCCTCGCAGAAATGACGGAAGACCGCAGGTCAGGAGTGTGCTGATAGTGTTGTGTGACTCTGTTCGCACAGCAGTGTGGAGGAAGTAGTCTTCTTTCCCAGGCTCATCACAGACGAACGAGAGGATTCCACGGTCCAGAAGGAAACTGACTGCGATGACATCTTCACGCTGTGCCGCAGAATATAGCGCTCGTTTGCCGTACATCATTGACCGTGTATTAAATACATGGTCTATCAGGGCGCCTGCCAGAAGACTCTCCAACAAGCGGCTTGTACGCACGAACGCGCTGAAGTCGCGCAAATCTCCTTTCAATTCATGGGAAATTTGGAGAAGGAGTTCATTTGGTAGGGATAATAGCGACATGCTTGATTGTTCTTGGTTGGGTCAGATTTTTCAACGATGTCCTGGCTCTGACTAGGGAAAGTCGCCACATTGTGTCGCGATTTAAAGGGCGGTGCCTGGACACCGGATCAACCCCCAGCTTTTAAATGATTACAATGGTATGGGGGCTAGTATGGATATCGCCACGTTCCCATTCTACCGGTATTTCGCTCAGCAATAATGTCTCGGGCATGCGGGATAAGCGAATATTCATAGTATTGCACTCGGCATGAGCATTCCAGATGACTAATTATGTCACAGGCCCATTCGGGACCCTTATCACACTAAGGATACGGTACCTTGTAGTACAAGTACCGGTACACTGTAAAGAGGAAAATGCTGGTGGGCCAAGTAATATTCTAACAGAGGAATACCTGCTCCCCCATCCACTCTCTCCCGACGCCTCATTTCTAGTCAATTAAATCACATCATCAATCAACGCGACTGGCGGGTAACCACACTCTGAATAAGCTTCCCGTGCAGGCCATAACTGCGACAGGCACCCGGCCACCCAGTCCACCGCAAGACCAAAGCTACGCAAGTCACGATCCCCTGCCCTAGGAGTCAGAAGGGAAGCCACTGATAACTTATCATTCGGACACTATTTCCTCATCATGGGAAAGACACAAGAGCAAGCTATCTCATGTGACCCCACCTAAGTCACCCCCTCCCACCCCCCAAAAAAAACAACATTGGAAATCAATTTCCACCCAACATACCGAGACCCATTATCGAACACCGTATGATTTATTGGTTACGCTGGATAACGCCCCATGCGGCACGTCCCTGCCTTGACCAGTGTAACAAAGCCTTTGCACACCTGGTGACACCAAACCAGCAAACTCACCATTACCTCTACCTCTCACTTTCTCCCCGAGCTCTAACTTTGGGCTCTCCGTACTTCGTCGTAGTAACAAACCCCGTCATAATGTACGCCCTACTCTGGAAGTACCGGTAATCAATTCGGCTGGGGCTGTATTCTGCGATATATAGCAGTCTTGCGGAAAAGTCGGTGTATTGCATATCACCTGACTACACTCGAATGGGATATTTGTGGAACATGTCTCACATTCCTAAGCTACCTCGCGAAAATCCTCAACTTACGCAACTGATCCAGAAATTTCTTTACACCCTCTCTCTATCAATAGTGCAAGCGTCCGAGCTGATTAATCTGCATATCATCCTGATTCATCCTCTCAGTACGGTAATCGATCTGGAAATTTATGCCGCAAAAACAGTTAACTCCAAGGGCACCCTGAGAGGCATAACCGCCCCCCAGAAGGCATTACTAATCTCGTTGTTTTCTCCTCTAGAACATCGCCTCGGTTTCCGGAATTACCGGCGGTCTCGCAACCGAGTACTACTTGATTCTACCGGTACTGCCACTCTTCTCCCGGAACCAATAAGTGCCGGTAGTATAGCTGTATGGTGAATGGAATCGAATGGGAATTGGTCATTGTGGAATAGCTATCGGGCGGGAATGATCATAAACGCCATTTTCTTGCTCATCACACCTCAAACCATATATAAAACATGACAAGGCTATCCTGGTACTTTCATGGATAACTTGCCGCTCATTTTCTCTTTTCCTCCATGTATGTCCCCATTTCCTCGCTTACTCCCGGGACAACAAAGCAATGACATGTCCGGAGCACTTTCTCCATAAATCACGATATCCCCAGAACAAGATGAACCACCTACGAGTACAGCATTTCTGTAACTACCCCGACCTGCCACGCCTTGCTATCTTCCTTGAGTTCTAAGAACCTCCGAGATATGAGTAATATCTTAAAGTTGGTGAGTGATGTCAATTTTGATCTTTTTTTTTTTCCCGTTAAAGCTCTAATAGGTTCATTATTCTCAGCTATTCTCGCAGGCTGATCTTCGGTAACTCTCAAGCCCGGAATCCCATTATCCTTCCTACCGCTTTGGCCCCGAATGCTCAATCGCAACTAAACAGGTCCCAGATCAGGAACACTCCCCGAGTGGCCGCATTTGGTTACTCGCCTATTTTTTAGGTTGATTGGTTTAGTGTCTGTTCGTGTCTGGCGGGGCATGGATCAATCTGTGGGATTCTGTCAAGTTTTAAGCTGCGAGAGGCGGGGTTAATACAATTTTGATGCGGGACCGGGGGGGGTTACCGTGCAGATATGGTAGGGTAGAGTGGTGCATGCGCAGTTCAATCTTATCTGACTGCTGTTGCGAGGTTGGTATTATTGAATAAGCCAGGGGTTTTTTCTTTGTAATGCTTCTTCTTTATTGGTAATGTTATCTCTTAAGCTGTTGAGAGATTCCAGACCGAATTGAAATGAATAGCACTAACCTATTTGAGTAATCGTGATAGGAAAACCCCGTTATCCAATGAAAGTGTAGTGAGTACGGCAAAATCTGTGCTGCTCAGCATTGCAATGATGAAAACGACAAAGCCGGCATAGATTTACTCCCGGTTTCCTGTGTAGGCTAGTCCTATACATTTCAACAGCTTAAGAAATAATACACCCATACTCCTCAAAACCCCCACGGCGGCAAACAGGCTTACAACCTCACACCCACTCACGGAATGCAGAAGAAAATGAGAGAGCTTGATATTAGATACTCGCGGAATCTAGTTTCACTGGCCACCGCCGCGGCAACTTCGCTCTCTCCCATCATCATGGCCATTCGCCGGAACTGAACATATAAAGTAGGGTTGGGTCTTATGTTGCCAATGAGCTTCTATACTAATGGGATACGGCAAGGATGGTGCCCTAGTGCGATATAATGAATCACAGGATAAAACCGGAGGAAACACCCTCTCCGAGTGACCCAAGATCGTGCCATTCCCGACCTTCACGATTCATATCACCTAGATCTATTGATCTCTATATAGCAGGTCGGACTGCCGATATACTTCCCCATGACCGCAAAATTCTCTTTCATACTCTAGACTCTTTCAATTTCCCGTAAACCCTCTCGAAGGCATTTAAACTCAGAGAAGTGAAGACATCTCGGGCTATGGAGTTGTTGTGGCTCCATGTTGATATCGAATAACCCCTTCACAGCCCGTGGCAAGAAGCGAAGCGAATTACATTTAGTAGCATTCAATAAATTTATTTCTCCTTGTATCGTAGCGAGAGTTGAATCCAAGTCCATGTGAGTCGCAGGCTATGAGCAAGAATTCAGGAGGCGGGTAGAAATATCATCGCACCACCCACATACATCGGCATTGAGCACACCGCTAAGAGATACCCTTGCCTTCCACATCGTCTGCGCAACCAATTTCTAACAACAACACCGCCTTTTAAATCCATTTTGTACACCGAATATTCCTTGTAAACTCACGCCAGAGGTTCGGGAAAGTCCCATCATGTTAGGCCGCGCATTCCGTACACACCCCCACGTGATTTAGCCATGTCATTGGAGATATCTAAAGTCGAATGACGTCTAATGATTCCACCGTGTCCGGGGGTCGCTCCATAAACCAGAAATTGGGACCTCCTTTTCTTCTGCAGGGAGTATGTATCTTGTTTTACCGTCTTGGGGTATATTGGAGTGCACTACGCGGCAGCGTGTATATGGAATCAGGATTTCTTTATCGATGCCAAGGGTCCCACCTGCTCTGTGAATAGTTCTTATTGAAGCATATATACCAACCCCGTTTTTCCAAATTTCGCCTCTGTAACCGTTTTTTCTAATACACCGCGCACCGTTTAGAGGCCCGACATCAACCGTACCGACGTGCTTCACAGTTTCCGGGGGCTCATAAAGAAACAAACATTCATTCAACATCTTCACACTATATATGAATATACGCCTCCCGCAGCAACTCAAATGATATAAGCTGTTCTTTATTCTTCTATGCGCATAAAGTACCTCTCCAAACGCCATCCCCCTGCTCTTCCATCTCAAACACAGCCAACAGCTACCTTTTATCTGGCTCACCCCGCGCTTGGTTTCCCCTATCACCTAACCACAGCACCTCCACCCCCCCCTGGTCTACTACCTCTTGCAACCCGAGGTGCTATGCCTAGATTCCGGAACCTAATCGCGCTTTCTCCCCGCGCGGTACATCCCTAGCCCTTACTCTTTCAGATAACCAACCTTTTTATAGCCATTTATATCTATTTTAGCAATAGACGCAGCACATTCCGGTCATCCCTCTAAGTCCGCTCGAACCAGACCTAGATGCAACCCAGGTCGGCAATCACTGACACAGTGGGTCAAAATTTAGTGATGATAGGGCCGGAAATGAGAAAAGCCCCAATGTATTAGGCAATCTTTGTCACCCAGATTTGAGTGCTTCACCTCTCGCAGTTATAAATAGAGAGAGGATCCATGCTCCTGACTGTTCCGTGAAGTCACAGTGCGACGCCATTTGCCAAACACTCGACATAGACGAGGATAGAAAGAAAAAGATTTCACAACCACGAGGCGAGTCTATCGTATCTCACATTTCCTTTCTAAAGGGCTAAAATATTGAAGACAGGCTTGGTAAGCCTAAGAAAAGTCTGCAATATTCGACCATGTTCAGGTTCGGTAGTAAGCGAGTGCTCCAGCCCAAGTTGATCCGCCATCACCATCGCCCGTACCGAGCACACCATCACCGCCGGGGTATTAGCACTACGGTAAGCTCGGACACCCGATTCGCTACAACTCCTCTAACCTGATAGCTCAGGGATATAATACCAGCAACGGTGCTCACCATGACACCAACCCCGAATCCGGTTCAGCAGACACTGCAAGTACTCGTACCTCTGAGTCTCCCCTCGACTCAGCTCCACATATCGCCGGGAATAAATTTGATCAGCTAGACAAGGTAGGACTGGAAACTACACCATGCGGTGAAAATTACTCTAACACCTACTTAGGACATCTCTATTATAAACGTCGGGATGGAGAACCTTGAGGCATGCCAGAACAGGATGAGCACTGAAATGAGTGACATTCGTGAAATGTTGGACACAAGTTTGAAAGATCTCTGCAGCAAGATGGATAAGGATATACCTGCTATCGATGTCATGGCGTCGGCCCCCGCCGACAAGGTACAAGCCGATCCGAATTATTCGAACGGGGAGAGAATAGAGCAGGAACTAGACCGGACGATTGACGTTCTGATGACCACGTTTATTTCTTCCTTTCTATGGAGTACCATTCTAATCTATTGCATTCGGTAAAACGCGGGGCGGAAATGAGTCTTGCAAGTTGCAATAGAAACCTAGAGGGTTTGGAATGGCTTGGGTAAGTATGGAAGGATTATTGATTTGAAAATATAGACTGCTGATTTGATGACACAGGGCAGGGCCAGGTAGTATTCCTGCTTTTCTTTATTTTTTCTATGGTAACTTAGTGTGGATAATGCATTTTAGAATATTGTGTTTCGATATGACTTTGTAGCCGAGGGAGCCTGTTTTGGATTGTACATTAGGTGACTATGCAAAACATCTAATTTGAATTGCTATATTATTCGACCCTAACATTGTCTGCTTTAACTCAAGGTGTCGGGTGGACCCTCTTACTCTGCGAGTGGGGGCGTCATTTTCAAGTAGAAAGAAGTATTTGATATGCCATGCCACCTGCATCTTGAAGTCAGTCGTGGTCGGGGTCTCACTAGGGAATCGTCGATATCCTACGACTGAATTGAAGTTGTTTTGTCCGGAAATCTGTATTTTATGAGGGATCATTGTGCAGTGGTGCAAACCCTCTTGGATTTCTCCAGGCGCTGTGCTTAGAACCTAGAGCGAGGCATAAACGCTGGAACGTTACCGCATGCCCGGAATTCTTGTTTAATCATCAGAACGCAAAACGGGAGGATTTCCCAATGTATTGATGGAACGAAGTGCAGTAAGAAAGAGATAGTGTGGGCCAAGTCTAACCACCGCTCCAAGAAAGGAGAAGGCTCCCAGAAAATAAAGAGCGCAAAAGCAGATAGATAACGAGCACAAATGGCAAACGAAAACCGGAAGAGAAAAACCTTTATCAAAGCCTATAAACACCAAAATCGGCGGAGGTCGTGCTTGCACCAATACTTCGCTCGGTGATTGTGGAGCGGAACTATCTCAGGTAACTAAGAATGAATAATAAACGAGGGAAGCTGTGGGACGATCAAAACAATACCTCCTTATCGGCTCCGTCCTAACCCCGTATCCACCGCCGAAATTCGCCCGTTTTCATGTGCCAACCTCGACACCGTCAAACCGCTCGTTGCGCCTATTTTGGTGTCAGTTATTTGGCTCTGGTGGGGAGAGCCAACGTGTAATCTGCGCATCCTCGTGGGACTTGTTGGCGGTGTTGTTGACTACCTATTTTATTGCCTCAATCGGCACTGCCGTCGCCGATCCTTACGAGTGCAGTCTGGGCCGGGCTATTCTGTCAAAAGCTTAGGTTGGATGTAGAAATGGCAGGATAATTTGCAGGGTTGTGAGAGGAGTATAGACTTCTGCGGGGGCAGCTAAAGAAATCGTGGAGGTGAGGCTTGTTGTGTGACACTAACTACCTCATCCAATGATTTGTGGAGAGTAGCTGACAAATAGGTTGTGTGACATGTGGCAAGGGCAGTAGCTCTGAGTGATTCTACGTCGGTATTGTAATGTGTTTCTATATCAGGAATCTAGCGTGTATTCTATAGTAAATCTTATATTGAGGGGGTCAATGATCTTTCATGGTAAATGAGGGACCGAGCTGGGTGGAGTTTTGCTGTTTCGGAATAATATAGGCATAGGACTTACTCCTGTCACTATATGTTCTGTGAATTTACTGTTGCTCGTGCGCTTGCGTTCCTTCCTATATCTGGTGGATTTACAATTGCGCTTTCCCCGCTATATTTTGTTGCAGCTGAAACGTTGGAGTCTAAGTGAGGATGGTGTCTAGGTTGTATCCCGGCGTGAGGAACCATCAGAGTAGTTACGAGGAATGAGGGGGATTTAGATGCTCTACCGACTTGGTAGAAGTGTTTGTGATCGGAGATCTCCATTATTGCGCAATTGAGGGCCTACTGGTGGAGAGGGCCATGCTTGGGATTTCGAGGTTGGGTCGCCGGCGAATCAACCTGCGAGAAAAACGGGAATAATGAACTAATTAGAAAGGTAAAGCAGAGATATCAATGAAAATAACAAGAATAAAAATTAATGGGAACAATACTAGCTAATTGGGCGATGTCCTGGCCCCTCAGAAGATCTTCGAGTGAAGGGAGTGAGTGGTAGTAATTCGATGTTGTAGGAATGTTGTCGCTGGTTTCTTTTGCGCAGGAGGTATTTCTATTTATGGAGAAGGTTCTGCAGAGGTTTCTTCCGTTTATCGCCACGGGAGTATGGGCATGCGTGGAGGAAGAGAGATATGGGTGGTAATCTATCTATGGAGGGGTCGGGATAGTAAGGAGGTCTCACACCTCCGCTTCATCATGGCTCAAAGAGGTTTGTAGTTCATGAACGAAGATCTGGAAAAATGAGTTACGCACTAGTACAGGCTTCGGAGGTGATGCACGGAATGTTCTGGTGGTCTAGAGGGCGGTAGTACACTGTTGAACTGGGCAAAGAAGGAATAATCGCCAGCCACTGGTGCGAATATCTTATACGGAGTAAGCGTAAAAAAGGTTTCTCAAAACAAGGAATATGAAAAATTAGTAGCAAACCGTTAACCTAGACTAGGAGATCTCTTGCCATACTGCGCTGAACCAGCTAGAACAGCTGTATACATCTCGGACCTGAACCACGCGTGCGAGACCCACATGCCGCTATTTTGTTATTGTTAAATGGCGATTTAAACAGCGAAACAAGGGGACGGTTGTAACACATCAGAAAGCTCTGATTGCCAGCGTACGGCGCAGGGAAAGAGGGGAGGTTCCCTCATTAAACTTTCTCACATACTCGCACACTCACTCAGCACACCTAGCTGAACGGCAAGGACAGGAGTGTATATCAATATCGACAAAGGAACTACCCTTGCTTTCCACCAATTACAATACATGTCCACGCTCGTCTACACAGGTCTCCCCTTTCTCCGCGTGTTCCAATCCTAGTAAAAGAAAGATAAGTTTATAAAGACTCCCTTTGTGCCTAGCCTCCACTCCGCCGCTTTTGTTGAAAATCGTTGGAAACGTCAGATACCGCTCGACATGCTCCGCACGGGTTTGACATGCATAGAAGCTGTTGGACATGCCTAGACGCTATTCGACATTATTAGAAGCTTGTCGACATGCTTAGAGCCAGCTCGTACCTGCAGGATGTTCATTCCATTGACTTTTCGTTCAGGTTTGTTCCGATGATAGTTTCGGTGATGTGCTTTTGAGAGGAGCATCTATGGAAGGGAAATACCACTCCGGTTGAAAGAGAACAGGAGAACCCAGGAAACTCCGTGGAGTTGGGTGGCGAACTGTGGGAGTCTTTGTGGTGTTTATCTCCTTTTGCCAGCATGGGGGTGTGTGGAGGAGTGGGGGACTCATTTGAACAAGTGTAGATCCTGGTTGATCGGTCTGGTGGAAATTGGTCTGGTGGAAGTTAGAGGGATACTTTATTCCAATTCACTGGTATGATCCTGCCTTTACCATTCTTGTTCGTTGTTGTTTGGCCTTGTGCAGACGAGAGAGTTGTTCAGTGTTTCGAACAGAGAACCCCCCCACTCTTCCCCTTGAGTCGTGTGCTGTTAGTTAAACTTGTGGACGGGAATGTTGGTTGGGGGGTATGTCGGGAACACAGAAAAGCAGGGAAAATATACTTCAGCACTCGTTACAGGCTCGAAGACCCAGAGTGACGTTAGATGTTAATTCTTGTTCCTAGACATGTTTTGTAGACCCTCAGCGAGGCGCGGCATGGTTTGGCTTGCTACTGTATCTGTAGTTAAAATCAAGGAGCTTTTGTGGCCAAGTTTCACCGCGCCTCGCTGAGGGTTCCCACGGTCTATGTCTTAAACCGACATACCTTCCCAGTCGACATACCCCCACTCCACGAGTTTAGACTTTCTTCAACTTTACGAACCGTTGTTACCTTAGCTTCGCCATCTCACCATTTTGAGAGTCGTTCACCATACCTGTTTCACTGTAGCCACCTCGCCATAGTTTCGTCTTTCAATCATTTTTTGATCATTGTACACATGATTCACCGTTTGTCGATTCTCGTCAGGATTTTCTTGACTTCGCTAGGTGCAAAAGTTGCGGCGTTTTTTTCGCGGTTTCGCCGGTCTGAGGGTCACCGTTGTTTAAATATTTTAACTCTTCTGTACTGTTTCCGATGGGAACATAACTCGCCCCCGGTAGATATATCCCCTCCTCGTACGGATGCATTGATGCAATGTGCCACTTCGAAACATTTATCTAAACGATAAAACATTTTCCTAAGCGTGTGAGCAGCCTCCACAATCTCCGACGAGTAGAAGGAGCATAACAGAGACAATGCGCAATAATGAATGATTTTACCGAAAGGAGAAATTATATATATTCTCTCTCCCAGAAATGTCTTCAAGGGTGGAAATGTTCTGTTTTTTTTTGGTGTAGCAAAAGCAACCATATTCAGCGTGTGAAATGAACTTAAATAAATCGGATGCCAGGCACCGACTACTATATTGGGGGGAAGTGCGCTTATGGTATGGTATAGTGATGGGGAGCTGTGGTTGGCGGTGGGGGAAATGATTGGCGCCGAGCGCAGAAGAAATGATAGATAGGTAGGGGTGGGAAACCGGATAACATTCGAGCTTCGACCGCATCGTTCGGGGGCACTCTCCCCACTCTCCTGCCGGGTTCTAGAGAACCCTGACCCTAACTTTATGCTAACTCATCAGATTCGGGTCTGTGCTGGGCTCGGCAACCGGCAGATGCGGCCGATGTCGTTCCTTGATTAACGCCTAACAACCGCACCCTTCCTCCCACAGCCGCTCGCGACTTTGCAACACCTCCGAGCAAAACAAAGCTCCACCTCATCCATCCAACACATCGGTTCATGCACCACAAGTATCCACCACAGGAAATGCCCCAAGAACCCCCTTCCGGCGCCCTCTCAAGCGACATATTACACTCAATTCACCGAGGAAAACCTCACGGCACTAAAATCCCACTGCCTGGAGGACGGTACACTCCCGCCCGACGACACCCTGCCCGATCCGCTCTGCTACCTAGTCCCCCACCCCCGGCCGAGACTTTACCGCGCTTTCGGCGAGGAATGGGTGGTTTCCGAGCGGTACCCTTCCTTAAAGGCAGCTGGTATTCGACAATTGTATCCGCCAACAAGCGTGGCTGCGGTAGCAGCAGCCAACGGCGGCGGGGGAGGAGGAGCGAACAAAGGCAAGGAACTCACGGTCGATAGGACGATCGAGCTTCGGAGGCTGAGCAAATCTTCGCTGTTAAATTATTTGGAATTGGTGGGGGTTATGGGGATGGCACCGGAGCAGGTTTGTTCTCCCTCCCTCCCTCCTTCCTCGAGGATTGCGAAGCTAATTTGTTTCTTGCTGCTCAGTTCCATGGAAAACTGCTGACTTAGAAACAATCCTCTTCAACATGCACCACCTCATCAACACATACCGCCCCCACCGGGCACGCAAAACGCTATGCTTGCGCATGGAAGAGCAGCTAGAACGTACCCGCCGCGAGACAGAGGAGAACAGAAAGGCCGTCGCTAAAGTCGAGGATGTACTCGCTGGATTAGAGCTGGTTACGAAGCGGGCGGATGCGATTTGTGGTGGGGATGGACTGGGGGCGGAGAAGGAGAAGAAGGTCGACGATGGGGTTGCTAAAGCTAGAGTTAGGGATATGGAAGTTCGGAAAGCGCTTGTTTGTATGGGGGGTTGATGTTTGGTATAGCACTTGCGGTGTGATGATATGAAGTCTGATCTAATTTTGGCGGTCCCCCTTCTATTTTTTCTTCTACTTTTGCTTTGTGTTGCTATGGGGGAGCGGGGCGTTTGGAATCAACTTTTTTTTCCCTTTGCTTGATACTACTTGATAGCGACGGGCGAAGCTATTATGCGCTCTTCTTGACGAAATCAGGCTATTACCGACTATGATATGCAATCTTACAGCTCACCGGCCACTTATCATATTCTAGGGACCTTCCTCTATCTAACCTCGAAAGCTCGAAATAGTACTAGTATGATACAAAAAAAACCAATCGCCCATTCCACTCCATGGGAAAAGTTTCCCCCTTTTTTCGACAAACCTAAACATTCAACTCACTAACCTCTCCACTCAGCGCTCTGGTCCACGGCTCCAGCGCCACTTTAACCTCCTTCTCGACAAACTTCATTGTCTGCTCGGGCGCCCTACCGACAAAGGTCCTAGCATCCATCAGGCCGTCAATCTCACCCCAAATGGGTTCAAAAAACTTATCCTTCTTGATCCTCTCGATGAGGTCATTATCTTTACCCTCCTGCTTGACGATGGCAGAAGCCTGATGGGAGAGGACTCTGATGGCCTCGTGCGTGTCTTGACGCGAAGCACCGAGGGCGACCATGCGCATGATGAAGTTCTCCGTCGCCATGAACGGGAGTTCCTCCCTGATTCGACGGGCGATGACGGCGGGGTAGACTACCAGTCCGCTAACGACGTTATCGAGGATGCGCAGGAGGACGTCGGTTGTTAGGAAGGCGTGGGGAATGTCGATCCTACGGATAGCGCTGTCGTCCAGAGTCCTCTCGAACCACTGCTGGGAGTAGGTATCCAAGGCGTCCTTGCACAGGTTCGCTAAATGTCGGCCTAGGGAGCACATCCTTTCGCTGCGCATGGGATTGCGCTTGTATGCCATCGCCGACGAGCCGATTTGGTCCTTCTCGAAAGGTTCTTCCATTTCCTTCGTTGCCGCCAAGTGCCTGATGTCCCCGCCGATGCGTTGGCACGTCGCGCCGAAGGGGCTCATGGCGTAGATGACGTCCGCATCCACCTTGCGCGAATAGGTCTGTGAGGTGATCGGGTATGCGTATTCAAAGCCGGCGAGCCGGGTGACCAGTCTATCCAATTCTTCGACTCTGTCGTGGTCCCCGTTGAAGATTGCCAGGAAGGATGCTTGTGTCCCGGTCGTGCCTTTCACGCCGCGGAAACCGAGATCGGAGCGTGCACGGGTTAGGTTGCGAAGGTCCCAGAGGAGGTCTTGGATCCAGAGGCAGGCCCGCTTCCCGACGGTTGTGAGCTGCGCCGGTTGGCAGTGGGTGTAGCCCAGTGCCGGCAAGTCTTTGTGCTCCAGAGCGAAATTTGAGGGTTTGTAGATCACGTTGGCGAGTTTGGGGAGGACTATGTCGAGACCCTGACGGAAGAAGAGGAGGTCGGCATTGTCGGTGCAGTAACAACTAGTGGCTGATCATTCCCCTACGTATCAATAGCAGTACCAATCAATTGAGGTAGCAATATCAGAGAACATACCACCCCAATGGATAATCCCGGCCGCTGCTGGGGCGACCTGTCCAAACGTATGCACATGCGCCATAACGTCATGCCTTCTCCGCTTCTCCTCCTCCGCAGCTACTTTGAAATCCTCGTCAGTGAGGTCGAGGTGTGCTTCCATCTGGGCAATAGCCTCGTCAGAGATGGGTAGTCCCAATTGCTTTTCCGCCTTCGCTAGCCACACCCAGAGCTGACGCCAGGTGCGGAAACGTATCTTGTTGGAGAAGAGCTGGGCCATCTCCCCCGAGGCATAGCGGGATGCTAATGGCGTTTGGTAGATGTCGTTGTTGGACGTTGTGCTGGTGATTGAGTTCTGGTTGGTCGTTAATTGGTAGGGGAATGTTCAAGGTAGAAGGGCTGTTCTTGTATATATTTTCCGCAACTCTCTCTCGTGGCCAGAACTGTTTGAGGGTTGCGGTTCTATTTTTATTTTTTTCTTCCCCTGTTGGGCAGATCTGATCTAATCGCCTCCTATCTACCGGTAATCATTCCAGTTCCCCCGCTGGCGACGCAACTTTTAGTGCCACGCTAATTTAGGGACCATCGATCCCGCTGGCGAAATACTTGCACAACTCCGCTCAAGGAAAAGGCAACGGCTCCTGGAATGGACCGCGGATAGACACGCGGCCGATGGACGGATGGGAAAGTCGAGAAATTCATGGGCATGCCGAGCAGCATCCATGATTTCCAACATTTTCAACCATTTCTAAATCATATTTTCATCTTAGGAACATGGCAGAGAAAATACCAAAAAGCTAGCGATGGAAAATGAATTGGGAAATTATATATACTCCGAAAAAATGGACTTGAATGTGTAAATGTTCTCCTTATTGTGTAGCTAAACTGCGATATTCAGTGTATAAAGGGAGTTTAAATGAGTTGAGCGCCTGACACTGCCCAGTAGATCAAGGGAAATGTATTTTGAGTATAAGGAGGGATTTGTCGTCGATGGTGGAGGAAATATTGGTACTGAACGTCGGTTGAGGGAAGCGGAAAACCGGGAGGGAAGAAAGATGATTTGTTTTACCTGGCAACGATTGTGGCAGTCACATCTCACGCACACATCTCATGCGAACACAACTGCAACCCACGCACACCTGCAGTGAGCGCACCATCATTCAAACACTTTTTCTGTATTGCATATTCAGTATCGGCTCATGCAAGAGCCTTTCCAAATTCGCACTATACAGACCACATATTCCCTTGGGGCAGAATGCAGGATAATCTAGCGCTTGTAGGGAGGGTCAGGATTTCGCCTCCGCTACCACGAGTTTCACCCACTGTTCGCGAATACCTGCAATTGGAGCACAGATATATACGAACACCACCCCCAAGACGCTATGGTGTCTTTTAAGAGTTTCTCCAATTTCTGGAATCACGCACGGTGATCATTGACATCATACCCGGGTGGTGATCTCCGACCCTGACCTCGAGGAGCTAGGAGACACCCCACCGATGGGTTACCATTCATACGAGAAACGTACTGGTTGGGATATCTGACCCCAAAAATTTCCGCACAATATACTAGGACCCATACTTAACACGCGATATTGGTGACGCTACATAACATCTTATTATCTATTATGCACTGTATAATGACTTCGTGTCCGATCTAACCCGATCATCATTCCATCATCCTCACTGGTGGCATGACAGCATGTGAACTAAAATAGAAACCAAAAAATCTCACCAACCATGGCCAAAGTGGTATTTCGAGTGCAAGTATGTCGTAAACAAAGGCTTAATAACAAAAAAAAAAAAGAGAGAAAACAAATAGTGCATTGATTGATCGGTAAGAGAGAGCCGAGGCACTACAGCGCCGCATTTCACCCTTTCTACCGCCGCTGAGCACAAGTGTTCTTGAACTTGGTCTCGCTTTCCTAAGCTGATACTCAAAAATCCTCAATTCGCCAAATTGATTGTCATTTTTCGTTTTATCCTAACGGCGGCGACCGAATGGAAAAATTGGGAAACGGCGAAGGTTAGTAAGGAATCAGAACCAAGACCCGGATCACAAGCGCACGGCTTTGGCGTGGCAAAGTTGGGAAGCTCTGTCTTACTCAATCCTCTCTTTCTCTCGCTCTATGATACCACACGATGCAAATAATTAATTAAATTAAACGGAAGAGACAGAGGAGAGTATATGAATCGCGAGAAAGACATCCTCCTACCGTTGCATATATCACTGCACATCCATTCCAGCCCTCGCAAGTCCCTCTTCCCTGTACTTACCCCCATGCTAATCAAAGAAAGGCGGGCTCCATAAAGGCTCTCGCTGTTCATGGCCCCTGCTCCGTCCCTTTGACGCTCCATCACCCAGACCTCTTCCCGCAGATACACGACTTCCATCAAAGGATGCACGACCCCATAGCAAATGTCCGAAATCTTTATCCGAACAAGCGAAACAATATCCCGAGCGTCCCGAGCAGCATCCATGGTTTCCAGGAACTGCCCCATTCCGCGATAGATTCGGTGTCCTAGTCCATTAATCTCCATTTAATCCGCACCCTTTCTCTCACTTGGGAATAATGGATCAGGAAATGTTTGCTTCGGAAAAATGGTCTCCGAAGGCAGCGAGAGGAGGCGTGACTGCCGCGGAGTTTGGTAATTTCTGTCTTTTGCCTCCCGCATATTGCACTGTTTGCTCCAAATTCTAGGCCGCCTTGGGCAATGGTTGAATATCTCGTGGCCCAGGAATGTGAGCGTAATAAAATTTCTCTTCGCGGCCATATCACTCCTCTCTTGGGGCCCTTGACAGATACCAGTGGCGCAGATGTACAGTGAGCGGAATCGAGTGGGAATTGAGCAGTGTGGGGTAGCTATAGGAGATGCATTATTGTTATAAACTTCCTTCCGCTGTCCGGTACTCTCTAAAGTAACTGTAAAGACAAGAGTATAGAAATGCATAAAACATGACAAAGCAATCCTGATTCTTCCATAACTACAGCTTGAATATCTCTTCCTCAATGCATGTCCCTATTTCCTTACCTACTCCCCGACAGCGGGGGTAAGGCAGGTCGAGGGAACCATCTGCGTAGACCACAGGACTTGCAGAACAAAAGGAACCACGGACAACATCCATGCCACCACCATGACTTCAGACGACTCACGATCTTCCTTCCACCCCGAAATCTTCTAAGCGGCTAGTAACATAGGAGAACTAGCGAGAGTTGTTTGCCCAAATCCCTACTTATTTTATTTAATTCTACGCTGTTTTACTTTGCCCCCGTAATAATCTTATCACCCTCCGTTGTCGTCGTCGCAGGCGGGTTACTGAGCAACTCTCAGCCCCGAAATCCTGCTACCGTATCCTCCCCACCGCACGAGCCCCCTATTGCGCAATCGCAAGGTTTCGGATCAGATCACTCCTGTCAAGTCGCTGTGGTGTCTGAATCATTCTTGTTTCTCGCACCTACTCGGGTATCCCGTAACTTTATAGTACCGTATTAACTCACTCAATTGGACCTCACGCTAGCAGGTTAAAATAAGGTGAGGCGTGCGGAAATTAAGTGACTTGAAAAAAATTAAAATTAAAATTAAAACAGTGTCTTATAATATAAAACATATGCTTGGGCTCACGATTTCCAACCTCATCTCAACGATTTCCCAACAAAAATAAATGTAAATAGAACTAAGAACTCAGTTATTATCCAAGATGTTCAAAGAACTTTCCCACAACTTGACCAAAGTCTACAACAATGCCACGATCACCCAAAAGAGCCAGTCGGAATCAATTTCAACCCATATTACCACCTCTTAGTGGTGAGAAATTTTATGCTGGCGTTAAAAAAAAACTGGGGCCAAAACGAAAACCACTAGCAACAGCCTTAAGAGTACCTCCTAAATGAATTGAAAGCTCCTATCGATCCTATACAGTTGGTTATAAACTCAGAGTACTCTCTTACTGGGGATCTGAATGTATACTAGCTGGACTAACAACATTCTGGAAACTAACACGAGCAGAAGTTGCCGAGCGACTTAAGATACCCAAGCCGAACCTCTCCCACTGGAAGAAGGAAGAAGGAGAAGGGAAATTCATTAATGAGAAAGGAAACCAAAGGCAAGAATTAGGCGACAGGTTACAGCCAAAGTGGGAGGAAATGGAGTGAGCCTTGTACCATCGGTTTCACTATCGACGAGCATCTAGGATCGCAGTAAGAGGTGGATGGTTTTATGGTGTCAGTAAAGAGGTTTTGATCAAACAATAACCTAATACAGAACCTACCAAATTCAGCTTCTCCAATGGCTGGTTCAAAGGATTACGTCATACAGGTGTAAAGGGAAACGCC
>NW_003298765.1:133300-134268 GCF_000151645.1 Tuber melanosporum
ACGATCCAGCTAACCATTTTTGCTGATGGTATACCACGGGTTAAGCCACTGATTTTCTTCAAGGGGCAAGAGCAGAGCAAGAAGATGCTTACCGAAATACAAAGCTATGATCCACTTGTTGTCGTCAAGTTTAACGAGAAAGCCCATGCCAACTCAACAAACTTTCTCGAATGGATTGAGGAACAACTTGTACCTGTTCTAGATAATGAGCCTACATTACTTGTACTTGTTTACTTCAAAGCCCATAAAACTCCAGACGTGATCAATACCTTTCTTGTACACGATATCATGATTAGTATAGTACCTGAAGGGTATACCTCATAGTTCAACCTCTTGACATTTCTGTTAATTGACCTTTTAAAGATATACTTAAGGTAAGACTCACTTTTAAAAGCTTAAACCAATAGACCATGTGCTAGGTAGTCTAAAATTTCCCCTACAGAAAGCAGAAGAAACCTATCTCAAATATGTGCTCAACATCTTGTAGCTTAAAGAACCAAGATCAATAAGGATAAGGGGTGACATGGCTATCCCGAAGAGCTTCGGGTTCAGGGGCCCAAGTGCGGGGAACACCTGATCGGGGAACAGCACGGTTCAGGTTGAGCCAAGTGACCGGGCAACACTGAGAGGGAGTAGCTAGTATTGTATGCCGGGACCCCAGGGAGATGGCTCCTGTTCCCTAGTACATGGTCTGTTAGTTTCAGATCTTTCAACTTGATTTATTAAATTCATTAAAAAAAAAAAAAAAAACTTGCTGGTAAGCTGAGCTAATTATAACATAGGATGTATTGGACACAATGTTGGACGAAATTGAGGCTGAAGAGGAAAAGATCTTGTTAGCAGATCAAAAGTTGGAAAATAGCATGATTGGACGGAGAAGGGTACTTACCACCTGGGCAGTATGAGAAGCCTGGGAAAGGTTTTCACAGGATCGGAGAGAAGTGGTGACCAAGGCATTTCGGATTCTT